>NC_092038.1:66100172-66297182 GCF_003086295.3 Arachis hypogaea | reverse complement strand
GCATTTAACGCCAGAAACATGTTGTAGATTGGCGTTGAACGCCCAAAAAAAGCATGGAAGTGGCGTTTAACGCCAGAAACATGCTGCAGTCTGGCGTTAAACGCCAGGATTGCATACAGAGGGCATTTTACATGCTTAAAGGGTGTAGGGATGAGAAATCCTTGACACCTCAGGATCTGTGGACCCTACAGGATCACCTCAGGATCTGTGGACCCCACAGAATCCCCACCTACCTTCTCCCTCTCTCTCACACCTTTTCATAACACTCTTCCCCAAACATCATTCACCAATCACCTCAATCACTCTTCCCCATCACCTCTTCACCACTCACATCCATCCACTCTTCCCTATAAACCCCATCTACCTTCAAATTCAAAATCTCTTTCCCACCCTAACCCACCCTAAATGACCGAACCCTAACCCCTCTCCCTCCACTATATAAACCCCTCCATCCTTCTTCATTTTCATCACACATCACTACCCTCTCTTCTCCCCCTTGGCCGAATACACATCTCTCTCCCTCTCCTCCATATCTTCTTCTTCTTCATCTATTCTTTCTTCTTTTGCTGGAGGACGAGCAACATTCTAAGTTTGGTGTGGTAAAAGCATAGCTTTTTTGTTTTTCCATAACCATTGGTGGCACTTAAGGCTAGAGAAACCTCTAGAAAGAGGAAAGGGAAGACAAAAGCTTCCACCTCTGAGTCACGGGAGATGGAGAGATTTATCTCAAAAGCCTGATGCGTGAGCATCTTGTCTATCTTTTCCTAGTGAATTTGCATCTACTTTGTTGAGTTTAATTAAGAATTAATTATATTTTAGCCATTATGGATGCTATTTTGAGTTTTGTGCAATTTTATTTATTTTAGGTAGCATTCGGAGGGATTTGATGAAGTTTCTGCAGAGAAAAAGAAGAAATCAAAGAGATGACCAGCGAAGACCGACGCGTACACATGGCTCACGCGACCGCGCTGAATGGAGAAATCGCAATGACGCGATCGCGTGCCTGACGCGAATGCGTGGACTAGAATCTGCACAAATGATACGAGCGCGTGGACGACGCGGACGCGTCACATCCGCGATCTGCAAAAATACAAAAAAACGCTGGGGTGATTTCTGGGCTGTTTTGACCCACTTTCCAGCCCAGAAAACACAGATTAAAAGATGCAGAATGGACAAAGCAAGTGGTCCCCACCCATCAACTGAAAATCTGTTAATTAATTCGAATTTAAATTCAAATCTTATCTTTTAGGAAAAGATATTATTTTTATTTTTAGATAATTAGATTTTAAATTAATTAGGATTAGTTATAAAAAGGGGACACTTCTCTTCTATGAGATATTACATTACATTAGAGGATTCCATTAGGGAATTCTATACAAATTTACATCTCACATTCCATGAGCAACTAATCCTCCACTGTTAAGGTTAGGAGCTCTGTCTATTTGTATGGATTAATTTTATTACTTTTTCTATTTTGATTTATGTTTTGGATTTATATTTAAGAATTGTTTTCGTTCTTTATCTTATGAATTTGGGTGGAACGGAAGTATGACCCTTTTACTATTTGAGTTCTTGTAAAACTTGGAAAAGCTCTTTACTTGAACAATAGCTTGAAAACATATTCTCCTAAATTTTAATTATTTGGATTTAATGGGATACGTGACATATAATCCCCTTATTTTTGGGTAATTAGAATTTTTGTGGCATGCAAACTAGAATTTGATCATGTACCCTTTAATTGGAATTAATTGACCAAGGAATTGGCAGTTAATGAATTTTAGAGGAGACTAGGAAAGTCTAAGGAATTAGGGTCTAGTCACATATAGTTTGCCTTAAATTAAATCCTACATAATTAAAATAGTTAGTAAGAAAAGTTAATCCTGAAAAATAGATAACTCTGAAGCCTTAACTGTTTATCCATATTTTATTCCCAATTTATTTAATTGTCTATACTTTTGATATTTTTGAATTCAAAATTAAACCTTTTGAACATCTCAAAACCAATTTCTGCTTGCCCAACTAAGCCAATCAATCAATCATTGTTGCTTAATCCATCAATCCTCGTGGGATCGACCCTTACTCACGTAAGTTATTACTTGGTACGACCCGGTGCACTTGCCAGTTAGTAAGTGTGGGTCATAAATTCCGCACCAAGTTTTTGATTCAAGTGGGAAAGTACAGGTTAAGGATGGGAATTTTATCCACTTGAATGTTGTATTGGATGGTGATGGCTTTGGGAGAGGTCTTGCAAGCTCCACTCCCTTGTGTTCTTCTTTGAATTCTTCCACCTCTTTGCAAGCTTTCTCAATTTCAACCTCTTCCTCTTGGTAGCTGTCTTCTAATTCAATCTCTTCTTCATTACTTACCAAGAGCATTGGAGGTTGTGCATCTTCCTCTTCTTCTAATTGCTTGCTTATTTGGCTCATTTGCACTTCCAAGTTTCTTATTGAGGCTCTGGTTTCCTGCATAAAACTTGCTAAGATTGCTTCCAAATCATTGTTCTGTTGAGGCTGAGAAGACTGAAAGTGGTGGTTATTAGAATTATTCTGTTGAAAAATACCCTGAGAACTATGATTAAAATTTTGTGGTCTCTGAGGTTGCTCTCCCCACTCAAAATTTGGGTGTTGGGTGTTGATAGTTGGGACTTGCATGCCACTCATCTGTTGAGTAAGTAAACTTAATTGCTGAGTTATAAACTTGTTCTGGGCAAGAATAGCATTAAGAGTTTCTACTTCCATAACATTCTCCTTCTGAGAAGTTTCAATATCTGATGGTGGCTCTTGACATGGGTAGAAAGATGATGGTTCTTGGTAGTTGGAACATGGGGCATTGAAGTTTCTTTGGTTTTGGCTTTGCCAACCAAAATTTGGATAGTTCCTCCATCACTATAATATGAATCACTACTCGGGTGTGAGTAGTAACCCATGTGATCTCTCTCTATTATTTTTCCTTAGCACAAAACACCAAAAAGGATTAAACGCACCATGTGGTAAACAGGAAAGCAAAGAAGACAAAATAGAAATATATATTTTTTCATTAGAGAAAAATTACTACGGGGATACCAAACTTAATTTCAAAAATTATCAAAAATATTAGTGTTATTAAATAAGTTTTTTTTTTCGAAAATTTAAAGCAGAAATTTTTTTTAAATAAAATTAAAACTAAAACGCCTAATCTAAGCAATCAAACAACTAATAGTTGTTAATCACAATCAATCCTCGGCAACAACGCCAAAAACTTGGTGCGGAATTTATAACCATTTTTGCAGATCACGCATGTGACGCGTTCGTGTCGTCCACGCGCTCGCGTCATTTGTGCAGATTCCAATCCACGCGTTCGCGTCAGGCACGCAATCGCGTCATTGCGATTTCTCCATTCAGCGCGATCGCGTGAGCCATGCGTTCGCATCGGTCTTCGCTAGTCATCTCTTTGGTTTCTTCTTTTTCTCTGCAGAAACTTCATCAAATCCCTCCGAATGCTACCTAAAATAAATAAAATTGCACAAAACTCAAAATAGCATCCATAGTGGCTAAAATATAATTAATTCTTAATTAAACTCAGCAAATTAGATGCAAATTCACTAGGAAAAAATAGACAAGATGCTCACGCATCAAAGCCCATCAAGACCACTTCTATGAAGTTGTGGCCAAGAAGAAGGTGATCCCTGAGGTCCTTTTCATACTCAAGAAAAATGAGTATCTGGAGATCTAACATGAGATCCAAAGAAGAGGTTAGGAAGTTCTTACCAATCCCATTCAACAAGTTAGAATCTTAATGGTTCAAGAGTTCTATGCCAATGCATGGATCAAGAAGACGCACGCCCCTACACTAGAAGGGTCAACTTTGATCAAAGGTTGGACCAAGTCCTCATGGACATATATGTGGAAGGAGCTCAATGAAAAAAAGACTCAAAAGGCAAGCTGGTTCAATTGAGAAGACTGGATCTTAAGCCTGTGGCTAGAGGATGGTTGGAATTCATCCAACGCTCCATCATCCCCACTAGCAACCGATCCGAAGTAACTGTGGATTGGGCCATCATGATCCACAGCATCATGATTGGAGAGGAAGTAGAAGTTCATGAAGTCATCTCTCTAGAACTCTACAAAGTAGCCGAAAAGCCCTCCACCTTGGGAAGGCTAGCTTTTCCTCATCTCATTTGCCATCTATGCTACTTAGCTGGAGTTGTCATAGAAAGAGATATCCTCATTGAAGAGGACAAGCCCATCACTAAGAAAAGGATGGAGCAAACAAGAGAGCCCATTCATGGATCTCAAGAGACGCATGAGGAAGCTCATCATCAAGAAATTCCTAAGATGCCTCAAGGGATGCATTTTCCTCCAAACAACTATTGGGAACAACTCAAAACTTTTCTAGAAGGATTGAGTCATGACATGAACCAATTAAGGGTGGAACACCAAGAACACTCCATCATTCTCAATGAGATTAGAGAAGATCAAAGAGCTATGAGGGAGGAGCAACAAAGGCAAGGAAGAGACATAAAGGAGCTCAAGAACACCATTGGTCCTTCAAGGAGAAGGCGCCACCATCACTAAGGTGGACTCATTCCTTAACATCCTTGTTCTTATATCTCCATTTTTTGGTTTTTGAACTTCATGTTTGTCTATGTTTGTGTCTTTATTACATGATCATCAGTATTTAGTAACTATGTCTTAAGGCTATGAATAATTCCATGAATCCTTCACCTTTCTTAAATGAAAAATGTTTTTAATACAAAAGAACAAGAAGTACATGAGTTTTGAATTCATCCTTGAAATTAGTTTAATTATATTGATGTGGTGACAATACTTTTTATTTTCTGAAAGAATGCTTGGACAGTGCATATTTTTTGATCTTGTTGTTTATGAATGTTAAAATTGTTGGCTCTTGAAAGAATGATGAAAAAGAGAAATGTTATTGATTATCTGAAAAATCATAAAATTGATTCTTGAAGCAAGAAAAAGCAGTGAAGAATAAAGCTTACGAAAAAAAAAGTGGCAAAAAAATATAAAAGAAAAAGAAAAAGCAAGCAAAAAAAGCCAATAGCCCTTAAAACCAAAAGGCAAGGGTAAAAAGGATCCAAGGCTTCGAGCATCAATGGATAGGAGTGCCCAAGGAAATAAAATCCAGGCCTAAGTGGCTAAATCAAGCTGTCCCTAACCATGTGCTTGTGGCATGCAGGTCTAACTGAAAAGCTTGAGACTGAGTGGTTAAAGTTGAGATCCAAAGCAAAATGAGTTTGCTTAAGAGCTCTGGACACCTCTAACTGGGGACTTTAGCAAAGCTGAGTCACAATCTGAAAAGGTTCACCCAGTCATGTGTCTGTGGCATTTATATATCCGGTGGTAATACAGGAAAATAAAGTGCTTAGGGCCACGACCAAGACTCATAAAAGTAGTTGTGTTCAAGAATCAACATACTTAACTAGGAGAATCAATAACACCATCTGAACTCTGAGTTCCTATGGATGCCAATCATTCTAAACTTCAAAGGATAAAGTGAGATGCCAAACCTGTTCAGAAGCAAAAAGCTACAAGTCCCGCTCATCTAATTAAGACTAATATTCATTGATATTTTGAGATTTATAGTATATTCTCTTCTTTTTATCCTATTTGATTTTTAGTTGCTTGGGGATAAGCAATAATTTAAGTTTTGTGTTGTGATGAGCGGATAATTTATACGCTTTTTGGCATTGTTTTTAGGTAGTTTTTAGTAGGATCTAGCTACTTTTAGGGATATTTTTATTAGTTTTTATGCAAAATTCAAATTTCTGGACTTTACTATGAGTTTGTGTGTTTTTCTGTGATTTCAAGTATTTTCTGGCTGAAATTGAGGGATCTGAGCAAAAACCTAATAGGAGGCTGACAAAGGACTGCTGATGCTATTGGATTTTGACCTCCCTGCACTCTAAATGGATTTTATGGAGCTACAGAACTCCAAATGGTGCTCTCTCAATTGCGTTGGAAAGTAGACATTCAGGGCTTTCCAGCAATATATAATAGTTTATACTTTATTCGAGTTTAGATGATGCAAACTGGCGTTCAACACCAATTCCATGCTGCATTCTGGAGTAAAACTCCAGAAACACGTCACAAACCAGAGTTAAACGCCAAAAACACGTTACAACTTGGCGTTTAACCCCAAGAGAAGCCTCTGAACATGTAAAGCTCAAGCTCAGCCCAAGCACACACCAAAGTGGGCCCTGGAAGTGGATTTCTGCACTTAGACTTATTTCTGTAAACCCTAGTAGCTAGTTTAGTATAAATAGAACTTTTTACTATTGTACTGGAGGTCTTTTTCCCATTTTTCGAATTCATATGTCCTTTGGGAAGGCTGGCCACTCGGCCATGCCTGGACCATCACTTATGTATTTTCAACGGCGGAGTTTTTATACACCATAGATTAAGGTGTGGAGCTATGCTGTACCTCGAGAATTAATGCAATTACTATTGTTCTTCTATTCAATTCAAGCTTATTCTTAATCTAAGATATTCGTTGCACTTTAACCTGATGGATGTGATGATCCGTGACACTCATCATCATCCGTCCATATGAACACGTGCCTGACAACAACTCCCGTTCTACCTTAGATCGAGCGCGTGTCTCTTAGCCTCCATTCCAAAAGATCGGAGTCTTCGTGGTATAAGCTAGAATCCATTGGCAGCATTCTTGAGAATCCGGAAAGTCTAAACCTTGTCTGTGGTATTCCGAGTAGGATTCAAGGATTGAATGACTGTGATGAGCTTCAAACTCGCGAGTGTTGGGCGTAGTGACATACGGAAAAAAATCACTGGATTCTATTCTGACATGATCGAGAACCGACAGATGATTAGCCATGCTGTGACAGAGCATTTGGACCATTTTCACTGAGAGGATGGGAGGTAGTCATTGAAAACGGTGAAACCAACATACAGCTTGCCATGGAAAGGAGTAAGAATGATTGGATAAAAGCAGTAGGAAAGCAGAGATTCAGAAGGAACACAGCATCTTCATGCACTTATCTGAAATTCCCACCAATGAATTACATAAGTATCTCTATCTTTATTTTATGTTTTATTCATTCTTATTTTCAAAAACCATTATAACCATTTGAATCCGCCTAACTGATATTTACAAGATGACCATAGCTTGCTTCATACCAACAATCTCTATGCGATCGACCCTTACTCACGTAAGGTATTACTTGGATGACCCAGTGCACTTGCTGGTTAGTTGTGTGAAGTTGTGACAAAGTGTGATTCACGTTTGAGAGCTCCAAGTTTATTGGCGCCATTGTTGATGATCACAATTTTGTGCACTAATTGGTGCCTTAGAGGAATAATTTTTGTTGCAGGAACAGAGTGCTATGCATGCGTACAGCATCATGCGTGCGCACACCATCCCTGTGTTTCGTCATCCATGCAGATGCACCGAATCGTGCATACGCACACTTCTTAAACACCCCTCTGTTCACATCGCTCGCACGACTTGTGCGTATGCACCATGCCAACTTTTCTTTCTGTGTGTACGCACACAGCTTGTGCACTATGTGCACACGCACACTTCACCCAGTTTGTTCAAAAAAAAACTTCCATGTGCGTGTGCATATGCTGGTAAAATATGCACAAAATCAAACAAACATGCAAATGCAACAACTAATTTAACAAAGCAAATTTAAACATTGGTGTTGAGATAGGAAGGTACTAACCCACGGAGATCGGTATCGACCTCCCCACACTTAAAGATTGCACCGTCCTCGGTGCATGCTAAGATGTGCAAGTGGATGGGTGGCTCCAACTGACACTTTTCTCCAAAGATTGTGCAGGTGGACTTGGTTGTCTCCCCATATAGAAGTTCTTTTCCTTTCTTTTTCCGGTGGCCATCCTGAGAGAAGAGAAAAAGAAGAAAAGTAACCCAGAAATAAAGATAAAAAATAAATAAAGTATGGGTGGGTTAATGCCAAATAATAAGGGTCTCATTTACATGGTAGCTACAACATGTACATGAGAAAGCAATAGAAGCACATGGCATACCAATGGTGCAAAATTTGCAACAATAAGAGGGAGTGTGTGGGTAATGCAAGGTAGTATAAGTGCATATCAATGCAAAAGAAATACTAGTATTATAAAAGTTAGCATTGACTTATGAATAATAATACCTAATCAGTTGAATAAGAAAATATGCAACAGTTGAATAAGAAAATTTAACACCGATGGAAAAATAATAAATGTAGAAAACAAAATAAAAATATGCACAAAATTAAAATATAATGAATGAAAGTATGCAAATAAATTAAATAAAATAGAATGGAAGTGAAGAGGGATGAGAGGTTTAAGGGATGAAGAAGAAGAAAGTAAGAAAGGAGGAGGAAAGGAGAGAAGAAAGAAATAAGAATTTAAAAACGGGGCGCGACGCGCGTGCGCAGGGCACGCGTGCGCGTGAAAACCGTATTAACCATGTGACGCGTAAGCGTCGCCCATACGTACGCGTGGGTGGTCAGAATTTAAAAATGGCGTGCACGCGTTAGTGATGCATACTTATGTGTGATTTTGTGCCTTGGGCATAGTGCCCGCATCAGGCCAGCACAACTTTCGGCCTAACACCTCTTTACGCCGATTTGTAGGGTCACGCGTACGCGTGGGTGATGCGTACGCGTGGAAGGCTGATTTTGCAATTTATGCGGACGCGTCAGAGACGTGTTCGCGTGGGCGTGTTTGTGCCTGAGGCAGGCCTCCAGCCACGCTCCCGCGCAACTCTCTGTAAGGTTTAGCGTCGCATGTGACGCGTGCGCGTGGTTCACGTGCGCGCGTGGGACGCATTTTTTTTTTTTTGGAATATATGCAAAATGCAGAATGCAGTATGCAGATGCTAATGCAAATATTATGAATGACACTAATAAAATAAAAATAAAATAAACAAAGGAATGATTATACCATGGTGGGTTGTCTCCCTCCTAGCACTTTTAGTTAAAGTCCTTAAGTTGGACATTTGGGGAGTCCTTTGTTATGGTGGCTTGTGCTTGAACTCATTCAGGAATCTCCACCAATGTCTGCAATTCTAATATCCTCCGGGATCCCAAACTAGGCACATAAAACCTTCAAGCAAGTTAAAGCAGATGACTAGGCCCCATGAGTGTTGATTGCCAGAATGAATTTCGGGGTCCCAGATCTTACTTTTACACCCATCTTCATGTTGATCATCATGATTCCATCTGGGTGGCATGCAATTTAAATTCTCACTGAGACATCCAAACAGCTTCCTAGACCCATACAATTTAGTATTCTTCCAACCATGATACTTCAGCCGTGAGCTTCCAACTACAATGAACCTAGGATTGTGTTGCCAACCACAAACCATCTCCATCTTACTCTTATAGCCACAAAGAGCTCTAAGTTTCCCATCCGTCTCAAGCAAAGCATACTTAAGTGGGCTAATTAAGCTCATAGATGAGAGATTTACCCACTTGAATGAAGGGATGGATGGTGATGGCTTTCGGGGAGAAGTCTCCAACAACTTTGGCAAGGTGATTTGCAATTCCATTCCCTAGAGTTCTTCCTTGACAACTTCCACCTCTTTGCAAGCTTCTTCAATATCAACCTCTTCCTCTTGGTAGTTTTCTTCCAATTCGATCTCTTCTTCATTGTTCACCAAGAGTATAGGAGGTCGTGCTTTTTCTTCTTTAATCTCCATGTCAAGTCCAATGGGACAGGATTCAAATGTAAATAAGAATTCATCAATGATTGAATCCATCTCTTGATCATCCCCTTCAAAGTCTTCAACCATGATATGCCTTGGAGGTTGTACACCCTCCTCAACATCAATTGCAAACGGCTTAGAAGGAGGCTCTATGACTTGAGTTTCCCATGGAGGTTCTGCATCTCCTATGTCTTCAACCACTTTTTTCTCTTCAATGGCAGGCGTAGCTTTTTCCAATTGTTCCAATACAAAATCATGCTACTCACTGTCCACTGGAGTTTCTAACTTCTCCTTCATGCCACGTTCTTCAGTAGATTATCCACATGAAGCCATGGGGGTTTCTTGAATGTCCGAACGTCGGGAAGGTAATCAATTTATCGCTTGATCCAGTTGGCGAAGTGTTGCATGATTTTTTTCCACTGTTTCCTTGAGATGATCCCTTGATTCTTGTTGCACTCGGCTATCATAAGTAGGAACATAGTGCTCTTAGATTGATGGATATGAAGATGGTGAATATTGAGGTGGTGGTTCTTGGGAGTAATTGGGTTGGAATTGGGGTGGTTCTATATATGGTTCATATGGCTCATAAGGTGGTTGGTATGGTGGTTGAGGGTTAGGGTCATATAGAGATGAATGGCGGAAAGGGGCTTGTGAGTTTGGTGGTTCAAAGGCATGTTGTGGAGGTGGTTCATAATCATAGGGTGGGGCTTGTTGGTAACTACAAGGGGGTCCACCATATCTATCATCTTGGTACGTACCTCAGAATGGCTCTTGACCATGGTAAACTGGTAGAGGTTGGTTGTCACGAAGGGGTCCACCATAACTATTGTCTTGGCATGCATTGTAGAATGGTCATCATCCATGGTACTTTGGAAGGTGTTGTTGCCGAAAGGGTTGATCAGATCCTCATGGCTCCTTCCATCTTTGATTGCTTTGACCTTGATGCATGTTCCTGTTATAGCTTCCATTCCTTTCAACAAAATTAGAACCAAACTCATAGCGAAAGGGGTGAGAGTTCATAGTAGTAAGAGAAAATAAAAAACAAAACTAATAAAAATAAGCAACAAAAGTCCTAAAACTAACAAAAACTAACAAACAAGCAAAAAAAAACAAATATTTACAATAATCAATAATAAGGCACACGTTTGCAATTTTCCGGCAACAGCGCCATTTTTTGACAAACTGATTCTTGCTTGTAAAGAATTACACAAAAATATAATCGCGTTGTAAGTATAGTTTCTAAACCAACGGAGAATCCTTTCGTGCAAAAGTTTTGGTTGTCACAAGTAACAAAACCTAATTAAATTTATAACCGAAGTATTTAAACCTCGGGTTGTCTTCTCAAGGAATTGTAGGGAAGTATGATTTATTATTGGTTATGGAAAAAGATACACTTTTGGGTTTTTTTGTATAAGATAAAAAGCAACAATAGTAAATGGCAAAAGAAATAAAATAAAAACAATAAAAAGCCTTGATTAGGAGAGATTAATTAGAAGCTCTATCCTTGTTGGATTTCTCAAGATTAACAGTAATAGGTTGTTGTTTCTACTTGGTTATCCCTTACTAAATAAAGGAAAGTTAAGTTGGGAGCCAACTTCTATTCACAAGTCCTAATCCTCTCCCATGGGAAGGATTAGCGTTAGAGACTAGAGAATCAGCCAACAATAAACCCAATTACAAATTAACTCTTGAGTCTTCCAACTCAAGGGTCTCTAAATATTAATCAACTCCAAAATCAAGTTAGGAGCCTACTCCATTGACATGGTAATTAAAATTCAATTGGAAACAATTAAACAAATAATAGATTTAAATGGAAAAACACTATGGAATAAATGCAGAATATAAGAATCTTAAATTAAAAGAACATTGAACCTGGAATGAAGTAGTAATCATAAAATAGAAGAAATCTTGAATCCTAATCCAAAGAGAGAGGAGAGAGCCTCTCTCTCTCTCTCTCTCTCTCTAAAACTACATCTAAAAACCTAAAATTATGAAAAATGAGCTCTTCTATGAATGGATGCATTCCCCCACTTTATAGCCTCTAATCTGTGTTTTCAGGGCCAAAACCTGGGTCAAAAACAGCCCAGAAATCGCTCCCAGTGATTTCTGTTAACTCTGCAGATCGCGCATGTCACACATACGCGTCATCCATGCGTGCGCGTCCTTCAGCATTTTCCTTGCCACACGTACGCATCGTGCACGCGTTCGTGTCATTCGTGCAGATTCCAATCCACGCGTTCGCGTCAGGCACGTGATCGCGTCAATGCGATTTTCTCCATTTCGCGTGGTCGCGTGAGGCATAATTCACATTTCTGGACTTTACTATGAGTTTGTGTGTTTTTCTGTGATTTTAGGTATTTTCTGGCAGAAATTGAGGGATCTGAGCAAAAATCTGATTCAGAGGCTGAAAAAGTACTGCTGATGCTGTTGGATTCTTACCTCCCTAGACTCGAAATGGATTTTTTAGAGCTACAGAAACCCAAATGCCGCGCTCTCAATTGCGTTGGAAAGTAGACATCCTAGGCTTTCCAGCAATATATAATAGTCTATACTTTACTCGAGTTTTGATGATGCAAACTGGCATTCAAATGCCAACTTCCTGCCCTATTATGGCGTTAAACGCCAGAAACAGGATAGAAGCTGCAGTTAAAGGCCCAAACTGGCATAAAAATTGGCGTTTAACTCCAAGAAAAGCCTCTACATATGAAAGCTTCAATGCTCAGCCCAAGAACACACCAAGTAGGCCCGGAAGTGGATTTCTGCATCATTTACTTATTTTTGTAACCCTAGTAACTAGTTTAGTATAAATTGGACTTTTTACTGTTGTACTCACATCTTTGGATCTTTGACATCTTTGGATTATCCTTAGATCATCTTTGGAACATTTTTTCTTAGACTTGGAGGCTGGCCATTCGGCCATGCCTGGACCTTCATCACTTATGTATTTTCAACGGTGGAGTTTCTACACACCATAGATTAAGGTGTGGAGCTCTGCTGTGTCTCGAATATTAATGCAAAGTACTATTGTTCTTCTATTCAATTCAAGGTTATTCTTGTTCTAAGATATTCATTCGCACACAAGAACATGATGAATGTGATGATTATGTGACACTCATCACCATTCTCAATTTATAAACGCGTGCCTGACAACCACTTTCGTTCTACCTGAGAACAAGCTTGAATGTATATCTCTTGGATTCCAGTTTCACGACGCATGGTTGCCTCTCCTGACAACAGAGCCTTCTATTCTATGAGATCAGAGTCTTCATGGTATAAGCTAGAATCAATTGGCAGCATTCTTAAGATCTAAAAAGTCTAAACCTTGTCTGTGGTATTCCGAGTAGGATCTGTGATGGGATGACTGTGACGAGCTTCAAACTTATGACTGTTGGGCGTAGTGACAGACGCAAAAGGATCACAGGATCCTATTCCAACACAAGTGAGAACCGACAGATTATTAGCCCTACGTAACCCGTAGTTGGACCATTTTCACTGAGAGGGCGGGAAGTAGCCATTGACAACGGTGATTCCCGAACATACAGCTTGCCATGGAAAGGAGTATGAATGATTGAATGAAGGCAGTAGGAAAGCAGAGATTCAGAAGGAATACGTCATCTCCATACGCTTATCTGAAACTCCCTCCAATGAATTACATAAGTATCTCTATCTTTATTTTATGTTTATTTATCTTTTAATTATCAAAACTCTATAACCATTTGAATCCACCTGACTGAGATTTACAAGATGACCATAGCTTGTTTCAAGCCGACAATCTCCATGGGATCGACCCTTACTCACGTAAGGTCTTACTTGGATGACCCAGTGCATTTGCTGGTCAGCTGTGCGAAGTTGTGAAGAAATGTGTGAATCATGGTAGTGTGAACCAAGTTTTTGGAGCCATGCCTAATGATAACAATTTCGTGCACCAAGTTTTTGGCGCCATTGCTGGGGATTGTTCGAGTTTGGACAATTGACAGTTCATCTTGTTGCTTAGATTAGGTATTTTTCTTTTTATTTTCTTCTTCAGAATTTTTAAGAATGAATTCTAGAGTTTCAGATGATGCTTTTTATCATCACATGATCTAGTTGATTCCCATCAACTTGGCTATTGTATGTAATGTCTTGCTGAAGATTGATTAGCCATGTCTAATTTTTTTAGACTAAAGCTTTAGACTAACATTGCATGATTCCTGGAATTCTTATTAAAACTTTTGAGTTTCTTATTTTCTTTTTCAAAATAATTTTCGAAAAAAAAATATAAAATTTTTTTTAATAAAATCATAAAAACCAAAAAAAATATTTTGTGTTTCTTGTTTGAGTCTAGAGTCAAGTTTTAAGTTTGGTGTCAATCGCATGTTTTAATTTTTCTAAAAAAATTTTGAAAATTCATGCATTGCATTCTTCATGATCTTCGAGTTGTTCTTAATGAGTCTCCTTGTTTGATCTTCGTATTTTCTAGTTTTGTGTCTTTGGTTGTTTTTCATATGCATTTTTTAATTCATAGTGTCTAAACATGAAAAATCTCTAAGTTTGGTGTCTTGCATGTTTTTCTTTTCTTGAAAATTTTTCAAAAATATGTTTTTGATGTTCATCATGATCTTCAAAGTGTTCTTGGTATTCATCTTGACATTCATAGTGTTCTTACATGTTTTCTTTTGTTTGATTGATAAACCACTATTTTATGGTTTATCTTGTGCTCAATTGAGTGGTTTTTATCAAGCCTTTGCCCACTTATTCATATGATTTGCATGGTTTTACATTCTCTTTCCTGATTTTGTGCTATGGTTGAAAGCATGTTTCTTTGGTCTTAATTTAGTTAATTTTAAATCCTCTCTTATTATCATTCAATGCCTTGATATGTGTGTTAAGTGATTTCAAGGATTACAGGGCAAGAATAGCTTAGAGGATGGAAAGGAAGCATACAAAAGTGGAAGGAATACAAGAAGTTGAAGAAACTGCTAAGCTGTCCAGGCTGACCTCTTCGCACTCAAACGATCATAACTTGAGCTACAGAGGTCCAAATGATGCGGTTCCACTTGCGTTGAAAAGCTAACGTCTGGAGATTCGATTTGATATATAATTCGTCATAGTGTCCGTACAGATAGGTGATGCGAACGCGCACTCCACATGGACGTGTCGCATTTGCGAATCTCATTCCATGCAAACGCGTGGATGACACCTCCGTGTCACTTGGCCGCGACCTGTACGGACCAGAAAGCGCTGGAAGTGACTTCTGAGCTGTTTTTGACCCAATTCTCGGCCCAGAAAACATAGATTAGAGGCTGGGAGTGGAGCAGAATCAGATCATTCATTCATAATTCACTTTTCATAGTTTAGATGTAGTTTTTAGAGAGAGAGGCTCTCTCCTCTCTCTTAAGATTTAGGATTAGGATTTTTAGAAATTAGAATTTATCTCATCTTCATATCAGGTTCAATATTCCTTTATTTTGACTTCTTTTCTACTTTAAGATACTTTAATGCTTTTATTTGTATTTGATTTATGTTACCCAATTGGCTTATGAACTTTTTCATGTTAGATTTTACTGCTTTGAATGAATGTTACTTGAGGTATTCCAGATATTTATGATTTCAATTTAGCTTTCCACATTCTTGGCTTTGGTTAGGAAATCAGTAACTCTTGAGTTATCAAACTCAATGTGATCGATAATCGCTATCTTTTCCAATTAGCTTGAACTTCTATAATCCCAATCTTTTTCTAGGAATTAACTAGGATTTGGAGATCAAACTAATTAGCCACTTGACCTTCCTGTGCAACAGCAGAGGTTAACTAAGTGGAGTTAAGATTCAATTTTCATCATCATTAATAAGGATAACTAGGATAGGACTTCCAATTTCTCATACCTTGCCAAGAGTTTATTTTACAGTCATTTATTTATTTTTCTTGTCATTTATCATACTCGTTCATCATTCTCAAAACCCCCAATTTACAAAACTCATAACCAATAATAAGAACATACCTCCCTGCAATTCCTTGAGAAGACGACCCGAGGTTTAAATACTTCGGTTATCAATTTATTCAGGGGTTTGTTACTTGTGACAACCAAAACGTTTGTAAGAAAGGTTGATTGCTTGGTTTAGTAACTATACTTACAACGAGAGTTTACTATAACTTCTAAACCATCAATCTTTAGTTCTTCAAAATGGCGCCGTTGCCGGGGAATTGCAAATGTGTGCCTTATTATTGGTTATTGTAAATATTTACGTGTGCCTTATTATTGGTTATTGTAAATATTTTTCAAAAAAAAAATTCAAAAGTTTTTCAAAATGTTTTCTTTTTGTTAGTTTTTGTTTTTATTTTCTCTCACTACTATGAACTCTCACCCCTTTGGCTATGAGTCTGGTTACAACTATGTTGCAGGAAGAGGAAGCTATAACAGGAATATGCATCAGGGTCAAAGCAATCAAAGATGGACGGAGCCCAGAGGATTTGATCAATCCTTTAGGCAACAACACCCTCCTAGATATCACAAACAAAGACCATTCTACAGTGCATACCAAGCTGATAGATATGGTGGACCGCCTAGTAGCTACCAACAAACCCCACTGTATGCTTAGAGACCATCCTCACAACATAACTTTGAACCACCATACTCACAAGCCCCTTTCCACCATTCACCTCCATATGACCCTAACCCATATCCACCATACCAACCACCCTATGAACCGTATGAACCATATGTAGAACCAACACAATCCCACCCCAATTACTCCCAAGAACCACCACTGCCAATTTTTGGATCGACCCAAGAATCACAGGCTCACCTCAAGGAATCAGTAGATCAATTTCATGCAACCCTTCATCAACTGAAGCAAGCAATAAATCAATTAGCTTCCAGATGTTCGGACACTCAAGGAACCCCCATGGCTTCATGTGGACAATCTAATGAAGAACGTAGCATGAAGGAGACATTAGAAACTTTGATGGACAGTAAGGAGCATAAATTTGTACTGGAATAAGTGGAGGAAGCCAGAATTATTGAAGAGGAAGAGGAAGCAGTGGTTGAAGACTTAGGAGATGCTGAACCTCCATGGGAAAGTCAAGTTATACAACCTCCTTCAAAGACGTTTGAAATTGATGTTGAGGAGGGTGTACAACCTCCACGGCATCTCATGATTGAAGACTTTGAAAGGGATGGTCAAGAGATGGATTCGATCATTGATGAATTCTTATCTACATTTGTGTCCTCTCCCATTGGACTTGACATGGAGATGAAAGAAGAAAAAGCACAACCTCCCATGCCCTTGGTGAACAATGAAGAAGAGATTGTATTGGAAGAAATCCACCAAGAGGAAGAGCTTGATATTGAAGAAGATTGCAAAGAGGTGGAAGATATCGAAGAAGAGCACAAAGGAGTGGAACTTGCACGTTCATTAGAAACACCTCCCCCTAAGTTGCCATCATCCTTCACAACATTCAAGTGGGTAAAATTCATATCTCTTAGCTTTCTAATTCCACTTGAATACGGGCTACTGGAGACGGATGGTCAACTCAGAGCTCTTTGTGGCATTAAGAGTAAGATGAAGATGGTCAATGGTAAGAATTGTCCAGTAAGGTTCATTATGGTTGGATGCTCAAAGTTTAAATGCAAAGGTTGGTGTAAAGCTCAACTGAATGGGTCTAGGAAGTTGCTTGGCCACTTTAGTGAGAATTTAGATTGCTTGCTACCCGGATGAAATCATAATGATCAACAAGAAGACGGGTGCAAAAGCAAGGTTTGGGACCCCGGAATTCAATCTAGAAAACAATACTCTTGGGGCCTTGTCATTTGCTTTAACTTACTTGAAGGCTTTCTGCACCTATTTTGGGATCCCGGAGGCTATTGGAAGTACAAACATTGGTGGAGATTCCTGGATCAGTACAAGCATAAGCCACCATAACAAGGAGCTCACCAAATGTCCAACTTAAGGACTTTAACTAAAAGTGCTAGGTGGGAGACAACCCACCATGGTATGATCGTTCCCTTTTAAGTTTTAATTCTAGTCTGTTTTATTTGTTTTTGAGTTTTGATTGAACCTGGAATCATACATACTTGCATAGCATTCATATTAAGCATTGCATTCTGCATTCTGCATTAAAAAAAAATTGCACGCGACGTGACAGCGTTGCTGACGCGTCCGCGTCGCAAGTGCTTTAGGGAGAAACGAAAAGTGAACAGAGAGTCACGCGAGGGCGTGGCTGGAGGCGTGCCTTTGGCACAAATTTGACCCACGCGACCGTGTTGCTGACGCGTCCGCGTCACGTGGGAAATATGCCTATCACGCGTCCGCGTCACCCACGTGAACGCGTGCCTTGTAAATCGACGTAAAAAGGTTGTATGGCCGAAAGTTGAGCTGGATCGTGGCTGGACTCGTGCTAGAAGCACAAGCCTTACAACGCGGACGCATGGCTGATGCGTCCGTGTCAGATCCTATAATGGCCACTCACGCGATCGCGTCGATCACGCGACCGCGTCACCCTGGAATTTGGCAATAATGAATTTTGAACAGAGAGTTGTGCGAACGCGAGGCTGCCCTCGCGCTAGTAGCACAAAATGCGTCACGCGTCCGCGTGACCAACACGACCGCGTCGATTAATTTAAGCACAAGTCGCGCGACCGCGTCCCCCACCCATCCGCGTCGCTTGCGCCGCATAGCTTATCCTGATCTGCGCCAAAATTTTATCTTTTCTCCCCAAATCCTAATTTTTCCTTACCTCTTTCTTACTTACCTCTTCTTCCTTTCTTTCACTTCTCATTCTTCTTTTCTTTTGTTTTATTTAATTTATTTGCATACTTTCATTCATTGCATTATTTTCATTGGTGTTAGAAATTTATTTGGGTCATTATTTTCTATATTTTTTGTGAATTGTTTGACAATTATATATTACTTTTTAAAGGATTGCTTGCATGTTCAATTTAATGCATTCAATAACTTATTTACCATGCATGCTAAGTGTTTGTGAAAACGCCCGTATAACATTATACACTATTTTTCAGTATCTTCTATCCTTCTACTCTAATGCCTGCTTTTCACAAAACCCTTTCCAATATTTTATTAATTGAATATAATAATCAATACAAACGTTATTGTTAGTTTCTCACGACTAATAATACATTATGGCTTTTAATGCGTGATTTATGCTACTCATGCATTTGCCAGCATGCCAATAAACATCTTGCATCTAAATGCCTCAATTTATCATACCCTATATTTCCATTGATGAACTAATTACATGGAATCGCGACCATATCTTTCATTCACTATTTTCCTTACTTGGCATGATTATCACTCGTACCACCCTGCTCTTTGCTCTATCCCTTTGACTTCATGTCCCTTTCTCTTCTCCCTTTTTAGGATGGCCACCAGGACGGGTAAAGAGAAAGCTTCTACAACGAGCAACAGCTGAGGAACCACAACACCCGCCCACCTGCACATCTTTGCATGCACCGAGGACGGTGCAATCTTTAAGTGTGGTGAGGTCTATACCGATCTCCACGGGTTAGTTAGTCCCTTCTCAACACCAATTTTTGTTTTTCATTGTTGCATTTGCATGTTTGATTGCATATCTATTTGATTTTGTGCATATTTTACCACTTGGTTGAAGTAATATTTTCTTTTTTAAGAAAATTTTTATAACATTTCACTAATTTGAATTAAACTGTTTGAAAAACTTTTTTGGAAGTTTTATTTGGAACATAGGTAAAAGCTAGAACACACAACCTGTAAGATTTGAGGTTAATTGTATGGTTACATTATTTAACCATAATAGTTTATTCTTGTGTGTTTTCTTCTATATGATTGTAATCTTTGCTTTGTTCCATTCTATATGTCCATTATTTAGTATATTTACATACTTGCATATGATTGAGGCCATTGTTTGATTCTAACTCACCATTCCCAAATTAGCCTACCTTTTACATCACCCTTATTAGCCCCCTTGAGCCTTTAAATCCCCTCTTGTTTTATAACCATATTACTAGCCTTAAGCAGAAAAATAAAATAAAAATCCCAAGTTGAATCATTGGTTAGTTTAAGATAAATATTGTGCAAAATTTTAAGTGTGGGAAATTTTATGGGAACATGGGATGATAGAAAAAAAAGTAGGAAATTAATTTGAATAAGTTATTTGAAAATTTGGGAAGCATGCTCATATGAAATCAAAATAATTAAATTACCATGTGCATTGAAAAAAAAAATTATTAAATAATTGAATAAGGGGATACAAAAAAAATAATAATAAAATAAAAAATATTACCCCAAATAAAAAAAAAAGAATCAATGCACACGGGACAAAATTTAAAAATAAGTTTGATACATGAGCATGTAATACAAAAGTGGGAAAATTTTGGGTAGCTAGGTAAAGCATTTTAAATTGTATAAAGTATGTATATGTTAGGTGAGATCTTAGACTAATCAAGGATTCAATTATTTAACTCACTTAGCCTTATATATATACCCTTACCCTTACCTTAGCCCCATTACAACCTTGAAAAAGACCTCATGATGTTTGTATGTATACATTAAATATTTGTTGATTGATTAGATGAAGAACAAAATTTAGAAAGTATGACTAGGGAAGAGTAGAGTGGATTACCCTATACACTTGAGAGACTAGAGTGATATACACTATCAGTGAGGGTTCAATGCTTGATTCTATGTTCCCTGCTTTCATGAGCTATCTTCTTACAAGCTTACTTGCTTTTTATTGTACGATTTGAATTAGTGGAATTTGGTTCATATTTGTCTTGGAGAACTTGTTTGCTTTTAACCAAGTAGGTAGAAACATTTTGCATGTAGTTGCATTCATATAGATAGGTTGCATTTCATATATTCTATCATTCCTCTTCACTCCCTTATAGCTTCTCTTGAGCTTAGCATGAAGACATGCTAATGTTTAAGTGTGGGGAGGTTGATAAACCACTATTTTATGGTTTATCTTGTGCTCATTTGAGTGGTTTTTATCAAGCCTTTGCCCACTTATTCATATGATTTGCATGGTTTTACATTCTCTTTCCTGATTTTGTGCTATGATTGAAAGCATGTTTCTTTGGTCTTAATTTAGTTAATTTTAAATCCTCTCTTATTATCATTCGATGCCTTGATATGTGTGTTAAGTGATTTCAAGGATTACAGGGCAAGAATAGCTTAGAGGATGAAAAGGAAGCATGCAAAAATGGAAGGAATACAAGAAGTTGAAGAAACTGCTAAGCTGTCCAGCCTGACCTCTTCGCACTCAAACAGTCATAACTTGAGCTACAAAAGTCCAAATGATGCGGTTCCACTTGCGTTGGAAAGCTAATGTCCGGGGCTTCGATTTAATATATAATTCAAAATAGTGGCCATACAGATAGGTGATGCGAACGCGTGCTTCACACGGACACGTCGCATCTGCGAATCTCATTCCACGCAAACGCGTGGATAACGCCTCCGCGTCACTTAGCCGCGGCCTGTACGGACCAGAAGGCGTTGGAAGTGACTTCTGGGCTGTTTTTGACCCAGTTCTCGGCCCAGAAAACACAAATTAGAGGCTGGGAGTGGAGCAGAATCAGATCATTCATTCATAATTCACTTTTCATAGTTTAGATGTAGTGTTTAGAGAGAGAGGCTCTCTCCTCTCTCTTAAGATTTAGGATTAGGATTTTTAGAAAAGATGGAGAGTGATGAACCACCACATTCTTATTATGATGAACCACCCTCTTATCATGAACCTTTCTTCCCAAGTAATGAGCCCTCATATCCACCTCAACCTTCAATGCATGACACTCTTGGTGTTCTTCTTCAAGGGCAAAGAGAGATGGAATTGGGAGTACTAGAATTCGCGACTACCTTAACCGAGGTATTAAATCAATTTGCTTCCCAACATCTGAGCACTCAAAGTACTCCCATGTCTACATGTGGAGAATCAAAAGAAGAGCGTAGCATGAAGGAGACACAAGAAACTCCGGTGGACAATGAGGAATATGGTTTTGTATTGGAACAAGTGGAGAAAGCCATAAGAGTTGCAGAGGAAGAAGTGGTTGAATATTTAGGAGATGCTGAACCTCCATGAGACTACAAGAAAAAAGGCCTATGACCACGCTTTTTTCTTGCCACGCTTTAAAAGCATGGCCAAAAGTGGTCAATAGCCACACTTTTATGAGGGTGGCGATTGATTAAATATTTGGCCACGTTTTTTCTTGCTACGTTTAAAAAGCGTGGCGAAAAGGATCTATGGCCACGCTTTTATCAAGGTGACAATTGATTAGAGATTTGGCCACGCTTTTTTTTGCCACGCTTCAAAAGCATAGCCATAGAGAGAAACAGAGACACTTTTAAAACGTGGCGAAAAGTTTTTGATCTTGACACCCCTAAAAAAGCGTGGCAAAAAGTTTTTGATCTTGACACTCCTAAAAAACCCTGGCGAAAAGGTTCCTCAACGCGCTACAAAGACTCATCAGAGTCTTCTACTCTTCTCTCCTGACACTTACACTAATGCTTTGAAACCCTAACACTCAGACTCTGTTGCTCGTCCCCAACTCAAACAGAGCTCATCGTCGGCGCTTGCACTCTCTCCTCTGCCGGCGCTCCCTCCTTCGTCTCCCCTAACCCGTCTCTGCTGGCACTCGCATTCCTTGCGCTCACTACTCACGGTGTCGGTCAGCTAATGGAGGTCGCCTTTCCTTCCTCCGCACCGCCATTCTCTGCCCTCCTCCCTCGTCATCTTGCTCAATCTTCCACCACCTTCAAAGTCCTCACTGCATGCATATGGCGTTGTCATACAGTTGCATTGCAATGGCAAAACCCTAACACCAAGAGGTTCGCTTGCTTTGCACAGTCAATGCACGTTTTGACTGTGCCGTTGCCGCCGCGAGAAGAGCACTCAACCGCAACAAAGGCAACGACTGGCCTTCTGCTTTCGGCGCTCACCGAGCCCGCTATCTCCGCGCCATCGTTGCCAAGGTCGTGGAGAGAAAGGATCACCTCGCTAAGCTTGAATCCCTTGATTGCGGAAAACCACTCGATGAAGCTGCCTTGAACATGGTACTTCAATTCTGCTTCAATTTCACATGATTCTCTCTGATTGTTACTGTAATTCTCTGATTCACGCTTGATTTTATGTTAGGATGATGTTGCTGGTTGCTTCGAGTTTTACGCTGACCTTGCCGAGAAATTCGACGCTAAGTAGAAGGCACCCGTTTCTCTTCCCATGGAAACTTTCAAGAGTTATGTCTTCAAAGAACCCATTGGTGTTGTTGGATTAATCACCCCATGGTATTTTCTTTTTCTTCTCTTTAAAATTTGCCTTATTAACTGGTGTTAGAATCTAGAAGTTAGTTTATATATAAGTGGCAATGAGTGGTGAAAAAAAGAATAATAGTAGAATAGAAAGGTAGAAATTCAGTTGTTGTGTATTGTTTTTTGGTTGTTCGTTCATTGTTGTCACCTCTCTCTGTTAGCAAAATTGCTATCTTGATGGCTAACTAGATATCATGTTTTAGGAACTATCCTCTGTTAATGGCTACATGGAAGGTTGCCCCTGCTTTGGTTCTTCATTTTTTCTGATTTTTCTAAACTATTTTTTTCTTCTATTCTGATATTTGGTTTAGGTTTTTTTTACCTGAAGATCTTGATTTTCTATTTTTGTTATGATTTTATTTCTGTTAAACAGTTTTATGGTTATTCATATTGGGGTGAAACAGATCTTAGGTTTATATACTGCGCAGGTAAGAGAGAAAAGGCATGAAGTGATGATTCTAGTTAGTTAATTAGTAAATAATGTGTGTATGTTGGCGATTTTAATTAATGACTGTGCAGCTGCTTGCTTCCACGGTGGACGTGATGATCCGATACCCAGCCCATTTAACCCGTTGACAGATGGCAGCACCCATCCCATAATTCATGTACTCACCAGGTATGATATCTTGACCCTGCTAGCTTGGGGTGTTCTTTACAGGTTCTTCTTCTACTTGGTACTGAGATTTTACTCCAAGAATGAGAGAAAATGATGAACCAATCATATATATACTATGTCTACATTTTTGGTTCTTGATAAAGTTTTAGACTTCTATGTACCATTTTCCTATGGTTTATTGAAAATGTGAAACAATAATAACGAATATATATTATCATGATCATATATGTGAAAAGTAGCTACTGAGTTTTTCGGCTTTACTGTTCTTAGAAGTGTTGAGAGAATCTAAACAGAAAATCTACTCTTTTATTCTGCTTTTTTTCCATTAATTTGTGGAACAAATGCTATTCCATAAGCCATGTTTGTACATTCATTTCAAAAGAAAGTAAGGCATATATTCCTATCATGTAAATGTGCCTCACTCTTAATCAACCAAACATGTATGAAGATCAACAATTGGTGCAATATCAAGATTGATTTAGTTTTTTATTAACTCAGTGCAAAATTTAAAACAAACATCCAAATATGCTGAAGCCAATGTATTCCAGAATGTTCCAGCTGGTCTAAGAAACAGAAGGTGGCTACTGATGTGGTTAAGTTTTCTGCTGCAAAGAGGAGGTTGTCTTTCACTTCTGCCGGAGGTATGAGATTTTTTATTTAATTATTATAATTATTTGGAATTAGTGTTATTTCAATTTGTTCTGATGTGTGTGTTGATGACTGCTTTTGGTTTTGATGGTAGTGGTTGAAAGAGATAAAAGGAAATTAACAGTTGGCGATGGGGTTCTAGAAGTATCTTTGGAGGTATTCGCTTGTTTGATTCGTGGACTTTTAGTGTATTGTTTGAAATTGTTGGTTTTCGGATTTAATTTTGATGCATGTAATTCAGTGATGTGTTTTACTTATGTACGCAAGTTCTTGACTTTATCAATTCATAAGGAGTTTTTAGATTTTGTTAAGGGTTGTAGCTTGTTGCTTCTGAAAGATATGAGAAGAGAATAATGATAGTCAGAAATGATAAAATAAAACTGAGCAAAAGCTAGGATAGCTTCACTATTAGATTCATCGTTTGGTCTTGAGATTTTTCTGTTTTGGATACTAATTAGTTATTAAAAAAAGATTTCATTAATTGAATCTCGAGCTTATTGTTCTATTGCAACTTTGTATTTTTGAACGGAAGTTAAAAATAAAAAATTTATTCATATGTACTTGATGGTATGGTACTATAGTTAGGTGAATGCCAAGTTTAACTCTGATCTCACTTTATTTGCAATATATATTTTTTTTTAATTTGATGTTAGATAGAGGGAAAAGAAAAATAAAAAGAAATACAACAGATTGAAGTAATTATTATATGAGCATTAGATCTGTAAGATCTTTTATTTATCTATCATTGTATTCTGTGCTGAATATAATGACAAGCTTTGGGAGTTTACTTTTAGATGCGCATGATGCAAAGATTATGACAAGAAACAACTTCCCTGCACTGAATTGGCATAAATTGGCTTATTTTCTTAATTTTTTCAGTTAATAGTTTCTTTAATGTTTTTTGTCATAATGAGTTCTTCCTTAATATCTTCTATTGGTATCTATTTCTGAGCTTGATCATTTAATATAATTGCAGCTGACTTTATGGGACTTGAGAATGAAAGAAAATGGTGCTTTCTAATATTTTGAATTTTGATAGGACTTGTAAATTATGTTAAACTTTGAAATTAAACAGAGGTTTAATTGATTATTACTTGATACTGAAACATTTTGGGTGGCTTCTTTCTAGCCAGCTATGAGGACAGTCCCGCCGGTGTCTTTGGCGAGGTACGGTTCTGTTTTCATTCTTGCTCTTTTATCTTTTTATTTAAACGAAAATGTTAGAAAACCAATATTTTTAATAAAAAAAAATTGAACATTTGGTTTATAGCGACTTAAACTCGAGACAAATTCGCTAAGGTTTGGACATAAATTCACATCTTCTGATATTGAAGTGGCTAAACCTTATAAAATTTTTAGGATTTTACATTATGATAGATATACTTGAAGAAAATTCAAAATTGTTTATCATAGATTTAAGCTTTCCTAATGATTATTCTTTTTTAAAAGACCATGGAAGCTAGTTTGGAGGGCCAAAGCTATCTAGATGTTCCTGCAACACAAATGGTGCATGAGCAACTTTGGGCAGATAAATATGCACCAAAGTCATTTACTGAGCTTCTTAGTGATGAACAAACAAATCGTGAGGTACATCTCTAGTATGAAATTTAGCTCAGGAAAAAATTACCTACAAGAGCTATAGTTGGAAGATATAAACATTTTGTTTCTACTTTTTTCTTTAATTTTTTTAACAATTTGCTTTTGTTCCCATTAATTGATTTGTTTATTGTCTGAGACAGGTACTCTTATGGACTTTCTTAAGGGTGAAGGGTGAAGACTGAAGACTTTCTTAAGTTTCTTTTTGTGTTATGGGCTTATGGCCAAGTTGTTGATCAATTAGGTAACTTCCACCCCCTCTTTTTTTATTAATGGTAAACTGCATAATAGTAAACCTTAGGACACTTTTGAATATATTCGATTATGTATATTGCTTGATAAAAGAAAAAAGGGGCTGCGGCATGTGATGATTTCTGGACTAAATTGTGATGAGTATACCTGATTGACTATGAAGTATTATTAGGCATTGGATATATATCTTGCATGCAGCTTTTGAGTGTCTTTTTTAATATATATATATATATATATATATATATATATATATATATATATATTGCATTACAGGCTCAACCAGTGAATGTTCCAACTAGTTTTTCTTGAACTGAGCCTGTCATAGTAGCCATTCTCTCAAACTCTCCCTATTTTCTTGAACTGAGCATGTCATAGTAGCCAATTTTCTCATGGAAATGAATTTGAGTAGTATCTTGATAAAATATGTAATCAGGGGGAAAATAATGAAATTTATCCTTTTATGACCCACCCCACCCCCACTCCATTAATATAGTATCTTATATTTGGATGTATAACAAGCTGTTTGTGGCTCTGATGTGGTGTTGTAACAAGTGAGGACGTTTCTTAATACATCTTTCGTTTGTTTCTTGCTAGACTTCTATGATACATGGGCCTTCCTGGATGCTCGTGTGAAAGATGCTTTTGATCTAAAGAAAACCATTCAAGAGGTAATTCTGATTCTGTCCATCGAGTTTTGGAACCTTCTCGTATTTATATGACAAGTATACCTAATTTCTGCTTAAATTGTTTCCTGAAATTTGATCTCTACCTACTTGCATTGCATCCTGCATTGCCAATTGGTTAGATTCCTTTCTCCCTTTTGCATGGTAATTCAATGGTTCCTTTTGCCTTTTTTTTGTTTCTTTTTTGCAAAAGGAAAAAAAGCACTGAGCTTGCTTGCCAATGGGGTTATTCCTTGTTTCTTCATTGTTATGTCTTTGGTTGGTGATTGTCAGCATTTTCATTATGTTATGTGAAAATGAAATGAAATCATTTTGTTGATGTTGGTGTCATTTTTTTCAGCTCCACCAAACATTGCTGGGAATCATTCTGAGAGAGGGATATTGAGCTCGGTTATGTACTTGTTGGGCACAACGTTCTAAGAAAAAGATAAAATACAGAAAATGAGGGACCCTGACGTGATCGAGACCCCAGACCTGCTATTAATTTTGCGTTCCTTTTGTAATTATACATGCATTTTGCTTAGTTAGTGAATTTCGGCTGGATAGGAGGTTGAAGGGTTTTTTGTTACTGAAAAAACCTGGGAAGTTTTGTATGAGGAATAGTGTATAAAACAATTATACCAAAAATTGTCACTAATTACTAATTGATTTATCTTATAATAAAAATTGCATACTATATTTATAGGTTTAGTTATAAAAAAGGATTGAAAATAATTTTTTTTTTTAATTTAAGAAGGCTATTGCCACGCTTTCGCTATCGCCACGCTTTTAAAGCGTGGCCGTATCTCGTTATCGCCACGCTTTAAAAGTGTGGCCGTCTCTCTATAGCCACGTTTTAAAAGCGAGGCCGTATCTCCACATATGGCCACGCTTTTTAGGCGGGACAATTTGCAAAGCATGGCAAAAAATAAAGTGTGGCGATTGGTCACTAAAAGCGTGGCAATAGAGCAATTGCCACCCTTTCAGAGGTCACCCTTCAAAAGCGTGGCGGTAGCTCAAAAAGCGTGGCAAAAAGTTACCGCTACGCTTTTTTAAGCTTTTCGTCACGCTTTAAAAGCGTGGCAATAGAGCTATTTTCTTGTAGTGGAATCTAGAATTATAGAGTACTTCTCCAATATGATTGAAATTGATGTCAACAAGGCCAGTGCACAACCTCCATGACATATTCCTTATGAAGACTTGGATGGGATAGATCAAGAAGTAAGTTCCCTTGGTGATGAAAATCATGCATCAAGTCCTCCTAGTGATAAATCTACATCCGCAAATGAACTCTTTGAATATGAAGACTTTTCTCTGATCGAGTCTGAGAATGATGTGGAAGCGGAAATTCTTAGAAAAGGACGGACGGGAGTTGAGTACGCTTTGTCAAGAACGTTGGAGACTTCTCCACCTAGGTTGCCATCTACTCCTTAATTTGAGTGGATAAGGTTTGTCTCTATTCGCCTTACCATTCCACCTGAATATGGTATTCTTGAAACGGATGACCAACTTAGGAGACTTTGTGGCATTAAGCGTAAGAGAAGGATGTTTAGTGGTTGGAGTTGCAAATCAAGGCTCATCAAGGTTGATACTTTAAGAGATAGATGTAAGGACTCAACTGGTGATAATTTGGTTAGATCTAAAAGAAGAGTTTGGTACTCTGTAGAGAATTCAGAGTGCTTGCCACCCGGATGGAACCATGATGATCAACTTGAAGACGGGTGTAGAATCAAGATTTGGGATCCTGGCATACAAGAGGATCAATTTTGGGAGCTCAAAGCTTGTGAAGAAGTCCATCAGAGCTTAGGGAATTCACTTGGAGATGTTGGAACTTATTGGAAATCCAAGCATTGGTGGCAGTTTCAAGACGAGTTCAAGCACAAGCCACCATGACAAGGAGCTCACCATATGTCCAACTTAAGGACTTTAACAAAAAGTGCTAGGTGGGAGACAACCCTCCATTGTATGATCGTCTCTTTTTATTCTTAGTTTTATTTTATTTTAATTTTATCAGTGTTAATTCGTAAATTCTGCATCATCATCTGCATTTGCATTTGCATTCTACATATAAAAAAAAGAAGCACGCGACGCGCAAGCGTCGCTGACGCGTCCGCGTCATAGGTGCATGAGCGAGAAAAGGGAATTGAACAGAAAGTCACGTGGGAGCGTGGCTGGAGGTGTGCCTTAGGCACCAACGCGTTCACGCAAACGCCTCCCTGACGCGTCTGCGTCATTTGCGAAACCAGCCCTCCACGCGTGTGCGTCAACCATGCGCACGTGTGACCCCGCTAAATCGACATAAATGGGTGCATGGCAGAGAGTTAGGATGGAGTGGGGCTGTAATTATGCTAAAAGCACAAAGCTCTATCACGCGAACATGTCCCCCACGCGTCCGCGTCATTTTTAAAGTAAGGCCATTCATGCGTGCGCGTCACCCATGCACATGCGTCACTCTAAATTTTGGCAATATGCGTTTGAGACAGAGAGTTGCGCGCACACGAGGTTGCTCTTGCGCCAATGGCACAAATCAACTCATGCGAACGCATACCCCACGCGTACGCGTCATCAGAAAATTACACAACTCACGCGAACGCGTGAACCACGCGTCCACGTCACATGTGAAGCACAGTTTTACCAGATCAGCGCTAGATATCTTATCTTTTTCCCAATCCTATTTTCTCTCTTCTCCCTTCTTATTTCTTTCTTTTTCCTTCTTTTTTCTTTATTCCTTCTCAATTTTTACTTCATCCCCCCTTCTTTCTTTTTCACATTCATCACCAAAGTTCTTTTCTTTTCTTCTTCTCTCTTTACTTTTCCATTATTATTTTTTATTCTTATTTATGCTTTCTTCTTCTTTTTCTTTTTCTTTTATTATATATGTTTTCTTTTTCTTTTTTCTTTTTAAACCCTTTTAATTGGTGTTGAAAATTTATTTGGGTAATTATTTTCTATATTTTGCTTGTGGATTATTAAGGAATTATTGACAATTATCACAAATTATTTTTGGGGTTGTTTACATGTTCAACTTTACTACTTTCAATCACATATTTACCATGCATACCAAGTGTTTGTGAAAAGCCCGTATGGCATTGTGAATTCTTAATTATTCTATCCGTCTACTCTAATGCCTGTTTTTCACAAAACCCTTTAAATATTTTATTAATTAAATATAATTGTCAATACAAACGTTATTGTTAGTTTGTTACAAGTAATACTACATTTTGGCTTTTAATGTTTGATCTAAGCTACTCATGCCCTTGCCAGCATGCCAATAAACATCTTGCATTTAATTACCTCAATTTATCATGCTATATTTCCATTGATGTCCTAATTGCATGGAGTCGTGACCATGTGTTAATGACATTCTTCTTTACTTTGGCATGATTATCACTCGTACTACCTTCTTTCTTGCTCTATCCTTTTGAATTCATGTCCCTTTCTCTTCTCCCTTTTCAGGATGGCCACCTGGAAGGGTAAAGAGAAAGCCTCTATAAAGAGCACCAGCTGAGGAACCACAACCCCCGCCCACCTGCACAGCTTTGCATGCACCGAGGACGGTGCAATCTTTAAGTGTGGGGAGGTCGATACCGACTTCCGTAGGTTAGTTATTTTCTTCTCAACACCAATATTCAATTTTCTATGTTAATTTAGTTGTTGCATTTGCATGTTTGATTGCATGTTTGTTTGATTTTGTGAATTTAGTTACTATTTGGTTAAAGTAATGAGTTTCTTTTCAAAAACCCTTTTTATAGTATTTCACTAATTTAAATTGAAATTTTTTTTAAACTTGTTGGAAGTTGTAAATTGGAACATGGTTTAGAGCTAGAACACACAACCTGTGAAATTTGAGCTTAATTACATGGTTACATTATTTAACCATAATATTTTATTTTTGTGTGTTTTCTTCTCTATAATTGTAATCTATATTTTGTTCCAATCTATATGTCCAATATTTAGTGTATTTAAATGTATGCATATGATTGAGGCCATTATTTGTTACTAGCTCACTTATCCCAAATAGCCTACCCTTTCATTCACCTTTGTTAGCCACTTTGAGCCTTTTAATCCCCATTTATTTAATATCTTACCACATCACTAGCCTTAAGCGGAAAAACAAATTAAATACCCCAAATTGAATCTTTGGTTAGCTTAAGATAGATATTGTGTATTGATGAGCGGATAATTTATATGCTTTTTAGCATTATTTTTAGGTAGTTTTTGGTATGATTTAGTTAGTTTTTAGTATATAATTATTAGTTTTTACGCAAAAATCACATTTCTGGACTTTTCTATGAGTTTGTGTATTTTTCTGTGATTTCAGGTATTTTCTGGCTGAAATTGAGGGACCTGAGCAAAAATCTGATTCAGAGGCTGAAAAAGGATTGCAGATGCTGTTGGATTCTGACCTCCCTGCACTCGAAATGGATTTTCTGGAGCTACAGAAGCTCAATTGGCGCGCTCTTAATTGCGTTGGAAAGTAGACATCTTGGGCTTTCCATCAATATTTAATGATCTATACTTTGCCCGAGTTTTGATAATGCAAACTGCCGTTTTAATGCCAACTTTCTACCCTTTTCTGGTGTTAAACGCCAGAACTGGCATAAAAGCTGGAGTTAAATGCCCAAACTGGCACCAGAGCTGGTGTTTAACTCCAAGAAAAGCCTATGCACGTGAAAGCTTCACTGCTCAGCCCAAGCACACACCAAGTGGACCCCGGAAGTGGATTTCTGCATCATTTACTTATTTTTATAAACCCTAGGTTACTAGTTCATTATAAATAGGACCTTTTACTATTGTATTTTCATCTAGAGATCTTTAGATCATTTTTGAGACTATCCTTGTATCACTGTTGATCTCTTCATCATGTTTAGGGGGCTGGCCATTCAGCCATGCCTGGACCTTCATCACTTATGTATTTTCAACGGTGGAGTTTCTACACCTCATAGATTAAGGTGTGGAGCTCTGCTGTTCCTCATGAATTAATGCAATTACTACTGTTTTCTATTCAATTCAAGCTTATTCTTGTTCTAAGATATTCATTTGCACTTCAACATGATGAATGTGATGATCAAGTGACACTCATCACCATTCTCACTTATGAACGCGTGCTTGACAACCACTTCCGTTCTACCTGAAAACAAGCTTGAATGTATATCTCTTAACCTCCTGGTCCACGACGCATGGTTGCCTCTCCTGACAACAGAGCCTTCCATTCCGTGAGATCAGAGTCTTCGTGGTATAAGCTAGAATCAATTGGCAGCATTCTTGAGATCTGGAAAGTCTAAACCTTATCTGTGGTATTCTGAGTAGGATCTGGGATGGGATGACTGTGATGAGCTTCAAACTCCCGAGTGCTGGTCACAGTGATAGTGCGCAAAAGGATCATTGGATCTTATTCCAACACAAGTGAGAACCGTTAGATGATTATGTAGAACCTATGCACAATTACTCAAGAGGGGGGTGAATTGAGTATTGCAACAACAATGAATCTTTTTGCGAAAGTTAAAGACAATATACAAAAGTGTTATTGTACTAGTATTTTTCCAAGAGCTTAACTCAATTGCTAAGCATTTATAAGGAGCTTTTACTTTCCAATAGACACCAACTCAAATAAATTGATCAAGCTTTTCACCAATCGGACTTAAGCTACTCCTTAAGTACTTACGAAGCTACTTTTCGATCACAATTTATTTGCTCAAAGGTAAAAGACAATAATATTGAAGAGATGAGTTTGGAGAGATGCAAACGCTATTTAGAGTGGTTCGGCACAATCCTTGTCCTACGTCCACTTTCTTTCTCAATCGCAATTGAGAAGTTCCACTATTGCCAAGCTTCAAGGTGCTCGCGCAAAACCTTTTACAATCCGAGTCCTTAGTTTCTAACACCTCACGGTATATGATCACCACTCGTATACTAACCCACTCCACTTAGAGATACCTTCTCTAAGATTTGCCTTGAGTACTTAGTATACCTCTTTGGTATCCTCACCGACTATAGTGTTTATAACTCTTGACTCAACCTTGGAGATCACACTCCAATTTACAAAGTGTACAAGAAAACAATTCTCAAAGAATTGTTGAGATGAAATGAGTACTCTCTAGAAGAGTGTATGATTACAAGTTTAGCACTATTGAACCAATTGATATTGCTCTCTCAAATTGTGTATTATAACACCTTAAAAAATGTGTAGAATGAAAGAATATGAACAAGATAGTTTGCAAATACTCAAGTATATGAAATAAGGCTTCAATCCATCTATTTATAGACTCCCCAAACCTTAGAAACGTTGGGGAGTTAATGGGATGGAGCCTTTTTGTCAAAACTAGCCGTTTTTTATGTTTTTGAATCATTTGCATCGATGCATAACACTTTGCATCGATGCAAATGTGTCTTTGAAGCTGAAATTTGAATTTTCAGCTAGGTTGCATCGATGCAAACATCTTTGCATCGATGCAACAAGTCGTTGCATGCTTTGCATCGATGCAAGATGAGTGTGCATCGATGCAAACCTTAAAGAATGGCTTAAAATCACTTCAAAATACTTAGGATTGATCTCAAACTTGTTGGAGTCAATTCCTATGCTTTTGTACCTTTGAAAACAAGTTTTAAACCATTTGGCTAGCATCGAATTGCAAGATGTGCATCAAAACATTTTGTGAGTGTGTGTTGAGAGATTTAGCAATTGGTTCTTAACAAGAAGTTACCTAAGTCCTAAGACACTATACTTGTCTTCAAATGTTGTGGACTTGAGTTTCTTGTTGTTGTTGTGTTGCTTTCAACTCTTCATTCCTCAACGTTGAATGTTGGTTGATCTTTCAACATGCTTGTTCATTCAAGTTGTTTGTTGGTTTGTCTTTCATGTCGTTTGTTGGTTTGTCATTCATCAAAACCTACGAATACAAACTTCGCATACAAGCAACATGATTTACAATTTCCCCCTTTTTGATAATGACAAACCAATTTTGAGGATATGCATTTATAAATGATTTTGAAAGCAACAATAATGCACTTTGTTTTATAGAAAGCTTTGGAGAAGACTTCACAAAAAAAAAATTTGCAGGAGTTCCCCCTAAATATGTGCATTTGTTCCCTTAAAGGGCGTTTATCAAAGAAAACGATTTAGATATCAAAGTTTTTGCTTAGCGGAAGTCTTTTTGAAATCATTGTTTCGCAAACTTATTTCTTCTTTTCAAATCCTCAAACTTCTTCTTTTTCAAAAGTTCAAAACTTCAAATATCCTCAAACTTCTCTTCCCCCTTTTGACATTATCAAAAAGAAAGGAGTTTGAAATGTGTCATAGAAGCATGCATAAAACAATGAATTTTTTAAAGATCAATTTCTCTATTAATCTCAAGGATGAGATATTCCCCCTTTCAAAAAGAATTTGATTTCCTCTTTTTATATATAACAAGCATGCATAATTCCCCCTAAAGAAGTGAAATATATCAAAGCATGCACATTAACTTAAAATAGGGGTACCAAGCCTATTTTGAGTTATTCACCAAATAAGCATACAAGCATTAATCATTAAACAAAATTATGAAGGAAATATCAAAGTATTTAAAACATAATAGAAATCCTTAGCTTACTAGGAGTTAGTTTAACAATTCATATAATCAAATAAACATAAAGCAATAAAAAGTGACTTGATGAAGAGGAGACAATCAATCTTGGTCTTCATCATCATCATTATCCTCTTCATACGGTAGGTGGATGCCGAAATGCTCATATAAGTCATCAATACGACGATCCAAGCGACCCGTGCGATGATCTACACGAGACACACGACGATTAAGTGCTTCAAGTTGCCTACCATGCTCTACTTCAATCCTTTGGATGTTTTGGTTGATGGATTGTAATTCTCTCATTACATCAACCAAGGAGGGTGGTTCTTGAGCTTGAGGTGCTTGTGGAGGAGCTTGCTCTTGAGGACCTTGTTCATCAACATTTCTTCTTCCCATTTTGTTGAGAATATGAGTGTTGATACAAGATTGAGGTGGTACTTCCTTGGCAATCTCATTTGATACATCAATACCAACATAATCAAAGACTTTAGACCATAGGCAAAGGAATCCTAATCCACCATTCCTATCCTTCATCTTGAGCCTGATCATATGTTGTACTATAAAGTATGGCCAATTAATCTTAATCCCATTCATCATAGCCCACATGACAATCAAATCTTCATCATTTACATTCGCATGCCCGGATATTCTAGGTTGCAATACATAGGTGACTAGATATAACAAAGTTCTATGTTCCGCACTCATTGAATTGCAACTAATTTTGGAGTGAGCTCCTTGTACAAGGTTGAACAAGTGCATGGCATTGTCCTTTGAATAACCCCATTCATCAATTGGGGTTTTACCACCTTGAAACAAGTCACCTTGATTTGGCAACTCCCAAATGGTGGCTAACTCATCACCATCTAGCCTATAATCCTTTCTTCCTATCTTGAAGAATAATGTGAAATTTGATTCATCTTCCTCATCAATCTCAATCATGAGTGTACTATAGGCTATGGCAACTAAATCCGGATAATATTTACTCTTAATTTGAACAAAATCCATGAGGCCTTGATGAACTAGAATAGCCTTAAGAGTATCAAACTTATGAATGACAAGAAGGGTCGGATCCAAATACCTCGGAGGAATTTCCTTTCTTCCGGCGAGCCTTGCCTCATAGAATTGAAGATCTTCATTAGAAGCAAAGTACCTTGCCAAAGGATGATCATTTGGAGGTGGAACCACACTTGAAGAGCCTTTTGACTTCTTGATGGTTCTCTTGATTCTAGGCATTGTGGATGATTTTGTTTTATGGGTTTTGTAGAGGAGAATGTGGGGACTTCAAAGATGTAATTTGTTTGTAGTGGGTATCTAAGTTTTGTGAGTTGTATGAAGCTATATGTGAGCTTGTTTTGGAGGTTATGGAGGTTTGAATGTGGGGATATGAGTTGTGAGGTTGAAGATGATGAAAAAGTGGGGTTTTGTTGCTCAAAAATGCCAAATTCACGTGTTTTTGTGCAATTTGGTCGTGTTTGCATCGATGCAATAGGCTTTGCATCGATGCACATAGCACGTTGTGTGCTTTGCATCGATGCAAAGCTTGGTTGCATCGATGCAACATGCATCATTTTGCCCAAAATCACCAAATTTTCATCCTTTGGTGGTTCTTTCTTCAATCCTTTGAGTTCCATCATGTATATACTCACTTAAACCATTATAAACTTCAATTTTTTGATCCTCCATTGTTTATAATCTTCAAATTCTTCAATCTACCTCAAGATTAATCACTCATTCATCAACTCATAAACCTACAAAACAATGGCTAATTGGATATCTCCAATGCTTAAGTTAGTAAGAGATACAAAAATAGCAATATAAATACAATGAATTCAAACAAATCATATTAGATTAGAATCCAAGATACCAAGTTCATTTCGGATGTTAAAAAAACTTTCTTTACATAAAGGTTTAGTGAAGATGTCCGCTAGTTGTTTACTAGTTTCGACAAATTCAATAACCACATCACCCTTTTCAACATGGTCTCTTATGAAGTGATGTCTAATCTCAATATGCTTGGTTCTTGAATGTTGAACCGGATTCTTGGTTAAATTTATTGCACTAGTATTATCACATTTGATAGGAATGTGATCAAGCATGAGTCCATAGTCCACAAGTTGTTGTTTCATCCATAAAATTTGGGCGCAACAACTACCGGCGGCTACATACTCGGCTTCCGCGGTAGACAAGGCTACACTTACTTGTTTCTTACTATGCCATGAAACAAGAGAGTTTCCTAGCAAGTGACAAGTGCCGCTAGTGCTTTTCCTATCCAATTTGCAACCGGCAAAATCGGAATCGGAATAACCAATCAAATCACAAGTGGATCCTTTCGGATACCACAATCCAACATTTAATGTTCCTATGAGATACTTCATAATCCTTTTCACCGCACTTAAGTGAGATTCCTTAGGATTAGCTTGGTATCTCGCACACATGCATACACTAAACATGATATCTGGCCTACTTGCCGTTAGATGAAGTAATGATCCTATCATGCCTCTATACTTCTTTACATCTATGCTTTTACCTTGTTCATCTTTGTCAAGGTAGCAAGTAGTGCTCATTGGTGTGTCCATTGCCTTAGCATTGTCCATTCCAAATCTTTTGAGCAATTCCTTGCAATATTTGGTTTGGCTAACGAAAGTTCCTTCTTTTCCTTGTTTGATTTGAAGACCAAGGAAGAAGTTGAGTTCGCCCATCATGGGCATTTCAAATTCACTTTGCATGAGGTTTGAGAAAAACTTGCAAAGTGATTCGTTAGTTGAACCAAATATTATGTCATCGACGTAAACTTGTACCAAAAGGATATTTTTGTTTTCAATCAAGATAAATAAAGTTGTATCAACCTTCCCTCTTCTAAAACCCTTTTCTATTAAAAACTTGCTCAAACGTTCATACCAAGCTCTTGGAGCTTGTTTAAGACCATAAAGAGCTTTCTTGAGTTTAAAAACATGATTAGGATTTTCATAATCCTCAAAACCGGGAGGTTGTTCAACATATACTTCTTCTTGAATGAAACCATTAAGAAAGGCACTCTTAACATCCATTTGATAAAGTTTGAAGTTATAAGAGGATGCAAAAGCAAGTAACATCCTAATTTCTTCTAATCTAGCTACGGGAGCATAAGTTTCGTCATAATCAATGCCTTCCTCTTGATTATAACCTTTAGCTACTAATCTAGCTTTGTTTCTAACAATTGTACCATTTTCATCGAGTTTATTTCTAAAAACCCATTTTGTTCCTACAATTGTTTGATTACTTGGTTTAGGCACCAATTCCCAAACGTCATTTCGTTTGAATTGGTTAAGCTCCTCTTGCATTGCCATAGCCCAATGTTCATCATCAATTGCGGACTCAATGATAGATGGTTCAATTTGAGAAACAAAAGCACTATATGCAAATAAATTTCTAAAAGTGGATCGAGTTGTTACCCCTTTCGAAACATCACCAATGACGTTGTCTAGAGGATGATCCTTTGAAGTACGCCAATCCTTTGGAAGTGCATTTATTTGTGCTTGTGATGGTTCAATTTCTTCAACTTGAACAGTATCCTTTGTTGAGCTTGTAGAGGCTTCATTTAAATCTTTTTCTTTGTCTTCACCATTCAAATTTAGTGAATCAAAGTTTTCTACATTTTCATCAAAATCTTTTCTAGCACAACAACGGTTAGTTTCATCAAAAGCCACATGAATACTTTCTTCCATAGTCATGATGCGTTTATTATATACTCTAAAAGCTTTGCTAGTTAAAGAGTAGCCTAAGAAGATTCCTTCATCAGCCTTAGCATCAAATTTGCCTAAGTTATCTTTTCCATTATTTAGAATAAAGCATTTACAACCAAAGATGTGAAGGTGGGAAATATTTGGCTTTCTTCCTTTGTACAATTCGTACGGTGTTTTCTTAAGAATAGGTCGAATGATAATCCTATTCATAACATAACACGCGGTACTAACCGCATCCGCCCAAAAGTACTTAGGAATATTAGCCTCATTGAGCATAGTTCTCGCCATTTCTTCTAAATGACGATTTTTCCTTTCAACCACACCATTTTGTTGTGGTGTTCTAGGAGAGGAAAAATTATGCTCAATGCCATTTTCTTCACAAAAAGTTTCAAAAAGATTGTTTTCAAATTCTCCACCATGATCACTTCTAATAGATGATATATGCAAATTCTTTTCATTTTGAATGACTTTGGCTAATCTTTTGAATGCTCGAAATGCATCACTCTTGTTTGCTAGGAACAAGGTCCATGTAAATCGAGAGTAATCATCAACAATAACTAAAGCATAGTAATTGCCACCAAAGCTCATAGTCCTAGAAGGACCAAATAAATCCATGTGCAAAAGTTGTAATGGCCTTGTTGTTGAAACAATGTTTTTGGATTTAAAAGAGGCCTTTACTTGTTTTCCCTTTTGACATGCGTCGCAAAGGACGTCTTTTTCAAAACGTAGCTTTGGTAAGCCAATTACTAACTCTTTAGAGACCAACTTGCTAAGATGGTCCATGTTAGCATGAGCTACTCTACGATGCCATAACCAAGTTTCATCATTTTTACTAACAAGGCATTTCACATCATTTGAGGAAACTTCATTTAGATTAATCATGTATACATTGTCAACACGGTGCCCAATTAGCACAATTTCATTAGTGTCTTGCCTTTTTATCAAACAACATTTTGAATCAAAGGTGACTAAGTTTCCTTTGTCACAGAGTTGGCTAACACTAATGAGATTATGTTTGAGACCTTTGACAAGTATAACATTATCTATGGAGGTAGAAGAATTTTTACCAACTTTTCCAACGCCGATTACTTTGCCGGTGTTGTTGTCTCCATAGATCACGTTTCCTCCGTTTGTAGGCTCTATTGCGGTGAACTTTGACTCATCGCCGGTCATGTGTTTGGAGCATCCACTATCAACATACCAATTTGTATCCTTAGCTCCAACACGTACCTACAAAACAATTAAAATTGGGATTTAGGTACCCAAGTGAATTTGGGTCCTTGATGGTTAGTATGAGCATAATGCCCATAAGGTGCCCATCTCGTATCTTGACTACGAAAGTTTATATGTTTAATTCTAGTAAAGCATACGGGTGCTATATGACATACTTTATTACAATAATGACATATGACATTTGGATTATGCATCCTATGCATGTTTCTAAATGGTTGCCTAGGTTGTTTCCTAAATGCAACATCTTTTGATCTATATGCATTGTGATTATAATTTCTAAATGAAGCATGTTGAGGAGGATGTTTAAAGGCTTCATTCCTTTTAGGCATGCTTGCCTTTTGGGCTTGCGGTTGCCTAATAGGAGTTTTAGCATTTTTAAATTTTCCTTTTTCAAAACCTAAACCTTCCTTATTATGAACATGCTTTTGGTTTTTCAACATTTTATCTAAGTTCTTTGAAGATTCATTGAACTTAGCTAAAGTGTTCTTAAGATTTGTAATTTCATTTTCATGCATTTTACAAGATTTGTATGGATCACTACTTGTGCTACACTTATCTTTTCCAAGATTGATATTCTCGTTTTTCAACATCTCATTTTGTTTTAAAAGATCCATATTCTTTTTCTTTAGGAGAGAATAATCTTGGGTAAGTTTTGTGTACACCTCAAGTAAGGCATCATATTCATCTTGTAAATTAAAAGAAGTGGAGTTGTCATCACTAACCTTTTCTTCGCTTGCCATTAAGCAAAGATTTGCAACCTCGTCGTCATCGGAGTCGGATTCATCCTCGTTCTCCCATGATATGTATGCTTTCTCCTTCTTCTTAAATTTCTTGTTTTTGTCCTCCTTTTGAAGTTTTGGACAATTGGGTTTGATGTGTCCAACTTCTCCACACTCATAGCATTTTGGTACCTTTATTTTGCTCTTGAAGTTTTTCTTCATTGCAAACTTATTGAATCTTTTTAATAAGAGTGCAAATTCTTCATCTCCTCCTTCTTCATTATCATCACTCTCTTCTTGTAGTGATATTGTTTTAAGGGCGAGACTTTTCTTCTTGCTTTCTTCACCTTTTTGTCTATTTAGCATAGTCATTTCATAGGTGAGAAGATTACCTCGTAGTTGATCAAATGTAAGTTGATCATAGAGCCTTCCTTCCACAATGGCGTTCACTTTGGAGTTCCATTTTGGTGTAAGGCTTGTAAGCACCTTGGTCACAATTTGTTTATCATTGTATTTTGTGCCAAGCATGCTTAGATTGTTGAAGATCTTGGAGAGTCTTTCAAGAGCTTCTTCAATGCTCTCTTCATCTTTCATTTTAAAATTTTCCCATTCATGAACCAACATAAATACCTTTGATTCTTTAACGTGGTCGGTTCCTTCGTAAGTGATTTGGAGTTTATCCCAAATCTCTTTAGCGGTTTCACATGTAGAGATCTTCATATAATCATGCTCGTTAAGTGCACAATGAATGAAGTTGATGGCTTTATCATTCATTGCCACTTTCTTCCAATCATCGTCACTATATTCATCTTCTCCTTTCGGTACTTGCTTTGAGACGGAGACTTCTCCTTCTTTAGCGCTTGTTGTCTTTGTTGGAATGTGATTTCCATTCTCAATCACTTTCCAAATTCTCACATCTTGAGAACGGATCCAAATTCTCATCTTATTTTTCCAATAAGAGTAATTTGTTCCGCTAAAAAGAGGAGGTCTAGCGGTTGAGTTACCTTCGCTAGTGTTGTTGTTGTTAAAGCTTGTGCTTGCCATGATCTTTTCCCTTAAACGGTTAAGTCTTTCAAAGGGTTAAGCTCTGATACCACTTGTAGAACCTATGCACAATTACTCAAGAGGGGGGTGAATTGAGTATTGCAACAACAATGAATCTTTTTGCGAAAGTTAAAGACAATATACAAACGTGTTATTGTACTAGTATTTTTCCAAGAGCTTAACTCAATTGCTAAGCATTTATAAGGAGCTTTTACTTTCCAATAGACACCAACTCAAATAAATTGATCAAGCTTTTCACCAATCGGACTTAAGCTACTCCTTAAGTACTTACGAAGCTACTTTTCGATCACAATTTATTTGCTCAAAGGTAAAAGACAATAATATTGAAGAGATGAGTTTGGAGAGATGCAAACGCTATTTAGAGTGGTTCGGCACAATCCTTGTCCTACGTCCACTTTCTTTCTCAATCGCAATTGAGAAGTTCCACTATTGCCAAGCTTCAAGGTGCTCGCGCAAAACCTTTTACAATCCGAGTCCTTAGTTTCTAACACCTCACGGTATATGATCACCACTCGTATACTAACCCACTCCACTTAGAGATACCTTCTCTAAGATTTGCCTTGAGTACTTAGTATACCTCTTTGGTATCCTCACCGACTATAGTGTTTATAACTCTTGACTCAACCTTGGAGATCACACTCCAATTTACAAAGTGTACAAGAAAACAATTCTCAAAGAATTGTTGAGATGAAATGAGTACTCTCTAGAAGAGTGTATGATTACAAGTTTAGCACTATTGAACCAATTGATATTGCTCTCTCAAATTGTGTATTATAACACCTTAAAAAAATGTGTAGAATGAAAGAATATGAACAAGATAGTTTGCAAATACTCAAGTATATGAAATAAGGCTTCAATCCATCTATTTATAGACTCCCCAAACCTTAGAAACGTTGGGGAGTTAATGGGATGGAGCCTTTTTGTCAAAACTAGCCGTTTTTTTATGTTTTTGAATCATTTGCATCGATGCATAACACTTTGCATCGATGCAAATGTGTCTTTGAAGCTGAAATTTGAATTTTCAGCTAGGTTGCATCGATGCAAACATCTTTGCATCGATGCAACAAGTCGTTGCATGCTTTGCATCGATGCAAGATGAGTGTGCATCGATGCAAACCTTAAAGAATGGCTTAAAATCACTTCAAAATACTTAGGATTGATCTCAAACTTGTTGGAGTCAATTCCTATGCTTTTGTACCTTTGAAAACAAGTTTTAAACCATTTGGCTAGCATCGAATTGCAAGATGTGCATCAAAACATTTTGTGAGTGTGTGTTGAGAGATTTAGCAATTGGTTCTTAACAAGAAGTTACCTAAGTCCTAAGACACAATACTTGTCTTCAAATGTTGTGGACTTGAGTTTCTTGTTGTTGTTGTGTTGCTTTCAACTCTTCATTCCTCAACGTTGAATGTTGGTTGATCTTTCAACATGCTTGTTCATTCAAGTTGTTTGTTGGTTTGTCTTTCATGTCGTTTGTTGGTTTTTCATTCATCAAAACCTACGAATACAAACTTCGCATACAAGCAACATGATTTACAGATTAGCCCTACATAACCCGTAACCGAACCATTTTCACTGATAGGACAGATGGTAGCCATTGACAACGGTGATCCCCCAACATACAGCTTGCTATGGAAATGAGTATGCATGACTGGATGAAAATAGTAGGAAAGCAGGGATTCAAAAGGAACAAAGCATCTCCATACGCTTATTTGAAATTCCTACCAATGAATTACATACGTATCTCTATCCTATTTTATGTTTTATCTATTTTTTAATTATCAAAATCTCATAACCATTTGAATCTGCTTGACTGAGATTTACAAGATGACCATAGCTTGCTTCAAGCCGACAATCTCCGTGGGATCGACCCTTACTCACGTAAGGTATTACTTGGATGACCCAGTGCACTTGCTGGTCAGCTACGCGGAGTTGTGAAGAAAGTGTGTGAGATCACGATTTCGTGTACCAAGTTTTTGGCGCCGTTGCCGGGGATTGTTCGAGTTTGGACAACTGACGGTTCATCTTGTTACTTAGATTAGGTATTTTTCTTTTTATTTTGTTCTTCAGAATTGTTAAGAACAAATTCTAGAGTTTCAGATACACAGGAGCCAGTTGATTCCCATCAATTTGGCTATTGTATATAATGTCCTGCTGAAGCTTGGTTAGCCATGTCTAATCTTTTTAGACTGAAGCTTTAGACTAACATTGTATGATTCCTGGAATTCTTATTAAAAATTTTGAGTTACTTATTTTCTTTTTCAAAATAATTTTTGAAAAATAAAAAAATACAAAAAAATTTCATAAAGTCATAAAACCAAAAAAAAAATTTATGTTTCTTGTTTGAGTCTAGTGTCAATTTTTAAGTTTGGTGTCAATTGCATGTTTCTATTTTTCTTGCATTTTTCGAAAATATATGCATTGTGTTCTTCATTGATCTTCAAGTTGTTTTTGATGATTTTCTTTGTATGATCTTTAAATTCTCTTGTTTTGTGTCTTTTGTTGTTTTTCATGTGCATTCTCAAATTGTTAGTGTCTCTAGTATGAAAATTTCTAAGTTTGGTGTCTTGCATGTCTTTCTTTTCTTAAAAATTTTCAAAAATATGTTCATGATGTTCATCATGATCTTCAAAGTGTTCTTGGTGTTCATCTTGACATTCAAAGTGTTCTTGCATGCATTCCTTGTTTTGATCTTAGTTTTTCATGTTTAATTTCATTTTGTTGTTTTTTTTTCTCTCATCATTAAAAATTCAAAAAAAATTCAAAATTATGTCTTTTCAAGTCAATAATACAGAGAATTGAAGATTCAGAACATACAGCAGAGGAATCACAGAGAAAAAGCTGAGCGTTCAAAACGCCCAGTAAGGAAGGATTTCTAGCGTTTAAATGCTAGCCAGGGTACCTGGCTGGGCGTTTAACGCCCAAGGAGGTAGCCAAGTGGGCATTAAACGCTAGAATGGATACCATTCTGGGCGTTTATAATGCCAGGATAACACCAGGGAGGTGATTTTGGTTTCAATTCGAATCTTTTTTAATTTTTCAAGTTTTAAAACTAATTTTTCAAAACCTTATCTTTTTCATATCCTCCCTTATCAATCATATCTTTTTCAAAATCAAATCTTTCTCATTTTTCTTTTAATATTTTCAAAAATCTTTGCTAACAACTAATGTTGTGATTCAAAAATTTCAAGTTTGTTACTTTAATTTCTTGTTAGTCAAGTCATCAATTTTAAGAATCAAATCTTTTTTTAAATCTTTTTCAATCATATCTTTTCAATCATATCTTTTTAAAATCATCTTTTTAAAAATTAATTTTTTTTCAATCATATCTCTTTTAATTTGATTTCAAACTTTTTTTTTCTAGCTTCTTATCTTTTCAAAATTATTTCCAAATCTTTTTCAACTAATCAATATTTCTTATCTTTTTCAAAACCACCTAACCACTTTTCCACTCCCAATTTTCGAAAATCACTAACCACTTTTTCAAAAATCTTTTTAATTTTTGAAAACTCTCTCTCTCATCTCTTTCTATTTAATCACTAACACTTATCCTCCTTTAATAATTCGGACCCCCTCCATTTCTATAAGTTCGAATTCTTCTCTTTACATCATCCTTCTATTCCTATTTTCCTCTAACACCTCAAGGAATCTTTATACTGTGATGTAGAGGATTCCATACTTTCTTATTCTCTTCTCTTTCATATGAGCAGGAATAAGGACAAAGGCATTCTTGTTGAAGATGACCCTGAACCTGAAAGGACTCTAAAGAGGAAGCTAAGAGCAGCTAAAGCACAATACTCTGAAGATGACCTGACAGAAATTTTTGAAAAGGAAGCAGACAAAATAGACATGGCCGAACCCAACAACAACAATGCAAGGAAAGTGCTTGGTGACTTTACTAAACCTATTCCCGACTTCTATGGGAGAAGCATCTCTATTCCTGCCATTGGAGCAAACAACTTTGAGCTTAAGCCTCAATTAGTTTCTCTGATGCAATCCTGTGAACAATGGGACAACTCAGAAGAAAGGAGTTATTGAGATTGATACTCTGAATGCCATATTGGCTCAGAACAAATTATTAACTCAGCAAGTCAATATGATTTCTCAGAATCTGACTGGATTGCAGGCTGCATCCAACAGTAATAAAGAAGCATCTTCTGAAGAAGAAGCTTATGATCCTGAGAACCCTGCAATGGAAGAGGTGAATTACATAGGAGAACCCTATGGAAACACCTATAATCCTTCATGGAGAAATCATCCAAGTCTCTCATGGAAGGACCAACAGAAGCCTCAACAAGGCTTCAACAACAATAATGGTGGAAGAAATAGGTTTAGCAATAGCAAGCCTTTTCCATCATCTTCTCAACAATAGACAGAGAACTCTGAGCAGAGTCGTTCGGGCTTAGGAACCATAGTCTCTGATCTATCTAAGACCACACTAAGTTTCATGAATGAAACAAGATCCTCCATTAGAAATTTGGAGGCACAAGTGGGTCAGTTGAGTAAAAAGGTTATTGAAACTCCTCCTAGCACTCTCCCAAGCAATACAGAAGAAAATCCCAAGAGAGAGTGCAAGGCCATAACCATGACCAACATGGTCGAACCTGGAGAGAGTGAGGAGGACGTGATTCCCAATGAGAAAAATCTCATGGGATGTCCTCTGAACGAAAAGAAGTTCCCCTTTGAGGAACCAAGGGAATCTGAGACTCATACAGAGACCATAGAGATTCTATTGAACCTACTTTTGCCATTCATAAGCTCTAATGAGTATTCTTCCTCTGAAGAGGATGAAAATATTACTGAAGAGCAAGTTGCTAAGTACCTTGGAGCAATCATGAAGCTGAATGCGAAGTTATTTGGTAATGAGACTTGGGAGGATGAACCCCCCTTGCTCACCAATGAATTGAATGACTTGATTAGGTAGATATTACCTCAGAAGAAACTGGATCCCGGAAAATTCTTAATACCCTGTACCATAGGCACCATGACCTTTGAGAAGGCTTTGTGTGACCTGGGGTCAGGCATAAACCTCATGCCACTCTCTGTAATGGAGAAACTGGGAATCTTTGAGGTACAAGCTGCAAGAATCTCACTAGAGATGGCGGAAAAATCCATGAAACAGGATTATAGACTTGTAGAGGATGTTTTAGTGAAGGTTGAGGGCCTTTACATCCATGCTAACTTCATAATCCTGGACACTGGGAAGAATAAGGATGAATCCATCATCCTTGGCAGACCATTCCTAGCCATAGCAAAAGCTGTGATTGATGTAGATAGAGGAGAGTTAGTCCTTCAAGTGAATGAGGACTACCTTGTGTTTAAGGCTCAAGGATCTCCTTCTGTACACAAGGAGAAGTAGCATGAAAAGCTTCTCTCAATACAGAGTCAAACAGATCCCCCACATTTAAACTCTAAGTTTGGTGTTGAGAGGCCATTATCATGCTCTGAGTATCTGTGAGGCTCCATGAGAGCTCACTGTCAAGCTATTGACATTAAAGAAATGCTTGTTGAGAGGCAACACAATTTTTATTTATCTATGTTAAAATTTCCATTTTCCATTGTTATTTTATGTTTTCTTTAGGTTGATGATCATGTGGAGTCACAAAAACAACTGCAAAAAAGCAAAGCAAATTCAAAAATAGCATTAAAAACAGCACACCCTGGAGGAGGAGCTTACTGGTGTTTAAACGCCAGTGATGGTAGCAGAATGGGCATTAAACGCCCAGTCTGACACCATTCTAGGCATTTAACGCCAGAAATAGGCACCAGACTAGCGTTTAAAAGCCAGAAAGGGAAGAAAAACTGGCGTTTAACGCTAGAAATAGGCAGCAACCTGGCGTTTAACGCCAGGATTGGCACTCAAAGGGGCGTTTACACTCCAAAACGGTGCAGGAATGAGAAATCCTTAACACCTTAGGATCTGTGGACCCCATAGGATCTCCACCTACCTCAACTCAGTCTCTCTCTTCTTCACACATTCCAATAACACCCTTCCCCAAATACCCTTCACCACTCACATCCACCTACTCTTCCCCAAAATCCCCACCTACCTCAACATTCTAATTCAAATCCTTTCCATCCCAAACCCAACCCCTAATATAGGAACCCTACCCTCTCTTTCCACTCCTATATAAACCCCTCATCCAACCTTCAAATTCACACATCACAAACACTTCTAACCCCTACTGGCTGAACCACTCACAACTCTCCATCCCCTCCATTTCTTCTTCTTCAACATCCTTCTTTCTTCTTTTGCTCGAGGATGAGCAAACCTTTTAAGTTTGGTGTGGAAAAAACATTGCTTTTTGTGTTTCCATAACCATTTATGGCACCTAAGACCGGAGAAACCTCTAGAAAGAGGAAAGGGAAGGGAAAAGCTTCCACCTCCGAGTCATGGGAGATGGAGAGATTCATCTCAAAGGTCCATCAAGACCACTTCTATGAAGTTGTGGCCAAGAAGAAGGTGATCCCTGAGGTCCCTTTCATGCTCAAAAGGAATGAGTATCCGGAGATCCGACATTAGATTCGAAAAAGAGGTTGGGAAGTTCTTGATAAACCCCATTTGTAGGGTTTATCTTGTATTGATTTTTGGGGATTTTATCACCTTTTGCCCACATTTATTCAATGAAATAGCATGGTTTTATAACTTCTCCCTTAATTGTGATTAAGAGTGAAAACATGCTTTTTAGGTCTTAAAATAGCTAAATTTAATTCACCTTGATTCCATTAGATGCCTTGATATGTTTGTTAAGTGATTTCAGATTTAGGAGGCAAGGAATGGATCAAGGGAATGAAGAAAAAGCATGTAGAAATGGAGAACTCATGAAGAAATGATGGAATCGCAAAAGCTGTCAAGCCGACCTCTTCGCACTTAATCGGCCATAACTTGAGCTACAAAGGTCCAAATGAGGCGGTTCTAGTTGCGTTGGAAAGCTAACATCCGGGGCTTCAAAAAAATATAAGATTTGCCATAGTTGCATCGCGTATAGGGGCGCGTACGTGCATAGTATGTGTACACGCCGATGGTGGCACATGATTCACTTAATACAACTCGTGGCCAGCGATTTTAGAAGCCTTGTGGGCCCAATCCAACTCATTTTTGATGCTATTTAAGCCAAGGATTGAAGGAGAATCAACATACTTTTGACCATTTAGTTTAGTTTAGTTTTTACATGCTTTTAGTTAGTTTCTAGAGAGAGAAGCTCTCTCTTCTCTCTAGAATCAGGATTAAGTTTAGTTCTTAGATCTAGGTTTTGATTCATACTTTCTTCTACTTCTTCTTCTCAATTCCTTGTTGTTCTTATACTTTGTTGTAGATCTACTCTTGTCTCTTCTACTTTCTTCCAATTCCATTTGAGGTAATTCATAATAATTGTGCTCCTTTTTTATTGTTGTTGTTGATTTCTTACATTCAGTTGTTGTTAGATTCTACTCTTGTTATCAATTTACTATGCTTTTCCTTTGTGCCTTCCAAGTGTTTGATGAAATACTTGGTTGGATTTTAGTATAGATTTTATTCCTCTTGGCCTAGGTAGAGTAATTAGTGACGCTTAAGTTATCTAATTCCTTTGTTGATTGATAATTAGAAGTTGCTAATTGATTTGGATACCACTAAAGCTAGTCTTTCCCTTGAGAGTTAGCTAGGACTTGTGGAATCAAGTTAATTCATCCACTTGACTTTTCTCCATGGTTAGAGGTTAACTAAGTGGTAGCAATGAACAATTTGTGGTCACAACTTAGGAGGATAACTAGGATAGGACTTCTTGTTCTCATATCTTGCCAAGAGCTTTGTTAGTTGTTAGTTTATTTTCTTTGCCATTTATATTTCTTGTCTAAAATCTCAAAAAACCCAAAATATCTCATAACCAATAACAAGAACAATTTATTGTAATTCCTAGAGAGAATGACTCGAGGTTTAAATACTTCGGTTTATAGATTTTAGGGGTTTGTTTTAGTGACAAACAAATTTTTGTATGAAAGGATTATTGTTGGTTTAGAAACTATACTTGCAACGCGACTTCAATTGTGAAATTCTAGACCGTCAAAAATCCAATCATCAAAATGGCGCCATTGCCGGGGAATTGCAATGGTGTTATGTTATTGGTTATTGTATATATGTGAATATTGTGAATAGCTTGCTTTTTGGATTGCTTGTTAGTTTTTGCTAGTCTTAGTATTTTGTTTCATTATTTCTTATTAGTTTTTGTTTCTTATTTTCTCTAGCTACCATGAATTCTCACTTTGGCTATGAGTGTGGTTACAACTATGTTGTAGGGAATGAGAACTTCAATGAGGATGTGCATCAAGGATGGGGCAACCAAAGGTGGGAGGAGCCATATATGATAGCCACCTTATCGGCTCCATGCCTTCGAGCCGTAAAACAAGCAACTTAAAAATCCTTTAGATGTCGGATGGGGTCTTGACCCGAAAACCCATGATACTTAGGTAGTAAATTTATCAAGCTACTCTTTAATTCAAAGTTTGTATCAAGGTTAGGATACCTTGCTTGCAATGGTTGAAGTACAGTATCCGGAGCTCCTTGCTCATGCAAAGTGATCCGGTGTGGCTCCGCCATGTATGGTTCACCTGTAGGATGCAAAGATGTATTAGTAGTGCCAACAGAAGAATAGGAAGTAGTGGACTCCAAGTCAGTCTCGGTACCATCTAGTGATTTGGTATGTTCCTTAAGAGAGGCCGAAGTACTAGCCATATAGTCCAACTGCCATCTAGCTTGCCGAGTGTGTAACAAAGTTCTTTCAATCTCGGGATCAAAATCGGCTAAGCTAGAATTCGGTTGAGACCGAGTCATCAAACTTGAGAGTCATAGCACAAAAATAAAAAAAGCTAAACTATAGCTAAGTATTGAAAGCAAACAAACTATCTACAATATTCACATATTTACATAACCAATATCAAGGCATATGTTGCAACCATTCCCCGGCAACGGCGCCAAAAATTTGATCGGAGCGGGAATTGCGTCGGAAGAGAATTTCTCAATGAAGTTGCGTTGCAAGTATAGCTCTACCAACAACAATCCTCAATGATCAAATTTAGAAAGGAATTGGTTGTCACAAGTTCAACCCCAATAAAGTAACCGAAGTATTCAAACCTCGGGTCGTCTCACAAGGAATGGGCAAACATGTGCTTCAACATTGGTTAGAAATCTGGGGTTGTAAGTCATGAGCAAGAAAGTAAAATAGGAATCTGGTGCGCGTAAATTGTGATCATCAACAATGGCGCCAAAAACTTGGTAGTGCTCTCAAACGTAAATCACACTTTGTCACAACACCGCACAACTAACCAGCAAGTGCACTAGGTCGTCCAAGTAATACCTTACGTGAGTAAGGGTCGATCCCACGGAGATTGTTGGTATGAAGCAAGCTATGGTCATCTTGTAAATCTCAGTTAGGCGGATTCAAATGGTTATAAAGGTTTTTGAAAATAATAATAAATAAAACATAAAATAAAGATAGAGATACTTATGTAAATCATTGGTGGAAATTTCAGATAAGTGTATGGAGATGCTTTGTCCCTGTTGAATCTCTGCTTTCCTACTACCTTCCTTCAATCCTTCATACTCCTTTCCATGGCAAGCTGTATGTAGGGCATCACCATTGTCAATGGCTACATCCCATCCTCTCAGTGAAAATGGTCCAAATGCTCTGTAACAGCACGGCTAATCATCTGTCGGTTCTCGATCATGTCGGAATAGAATCCATTAATTCTTTTGTGTCTGTCACCACGCCCAACAATCGCGAGTTTGAAGCTCGTCACAGTCATTCAATCCCTGAATCCTACTTGGAATACCACAGACAAGGTTTAGACTCTCCAAATTCTCAAGAATGGCCGCCAATAATTCTAGCTTATACCACGAAGATTCTGATTAAGGAATCCAAAAGATATTCGTTTGTTCTGAGGTAGAACGGAAGTGGGTGTCAATCACGTGTTCATAGGTGAGAATGATGATGAGTGTAACGGATCATCACATTCGTCATGTTGAAGTGCAACGAATATCTTAGAATAAGAACAAGCTGAATTGAATAAAAGATAGTAGTACTTTGCATTAAAACTCAAGGTACAGCAGAGCTCCACACCTTAATCTATGGTGTGTAGAAACTCCACCGTTGAAAATACATAAGTGATGGTCCAGGAATGGTTGAATGGCCAGCCCCCAAAACGCGATCAATAGTCTCCTAAGATGAACAATAGATTAAAACTGAGACCAAAGATGTGGTCAAAAAGACACTAGTACAATAGTAAAAGTTATATTTATATTAAAACTAGCTACTAGGGTTACTGAGATAAGTCTAAGTGCAGAAATCCACTTCTGGGGCCCACTTTGGTGTGTGCTTGGGCTGAGCTTGAGCTTTACACGTGCAGAGGCTTCTCTTGGAGTTAAATGCCAAGTTGTAACGTGTTTCTGGCGTTTTACTCCAAAATGCAGCATGGAACTGGCGTTGAACGCCAGTTTGCATCGTCTAATCTCGAATAAAGTATGAACTACTATATATTGCTGGAACGCTCTGGATGTCTACTTTCCAACGCCATTAGAAGCGCGCCATTTGGAGTTCTGTAGCTCCAGAAAATCTATTTCGAGTGCAGGGAGGTCAGAATCCAACAACATCAGCAATCCTTTGTCAGCCTGAATCAGATTTTTGCTCAGGTCCCTCAATTTCAGCCAGAAAATACCTGAAATCACAGAAAAATACACAGACTCATAGTAAAGTCCAGAAATGTGAATTTTGCATAAAAATTAATGAAAACATCCCTAAAAGTAGCTAGATCCTACTAAAAATGACCTAAAATCGATGCCAAAAAGCGTATAAATTATTCGCTCATCACAACACCAAACTTAAATTGTTCCTTGTCCCCAAGCAACTGAAAATCAATTAGGATAAAAAGAAGAGAATATACTATAAATCCCAAAATATCAATGAATATTAGTTCTAATTAAATGAGCGGGACTTGTAGCTTTTTGCTTCTGAGCAGTTTTGGCATCTCACTTTATCCTTTGAAGTTTAGAATGATTGGCATCTATAGGAACTCAGAGTTCTGATAGTGTTATTGATTCTCCTAGTTTAGTATATTGATTCTTGAACACAGCTACTTTATAAGTCTTGGTTGTGGCCCTAAGCACTTTGTTTTCCAGTATTACCACTTGATACATAAATGCCACAGACACATGACTGGGTGAACCTTTTCAGATTATGACTCAGCTTTGCTAAAATCCCCAGTTAGAGGTGTCCAGAGCTCTTAAGCACACTCTTTTTGCTTTGGATCACGACTTTAACCACTCAGTCTCAAGCTTTTCACTTGGACCTGCATGCCACAAGCACATGGTTAGGGACAGCTTGATTTAGCCGCTTAGGCCTAGATTTTATTTCCTTGTGCCCTCCTATCCATTGATGCTCAAAGCCTTGGATCCTTTTTACCCTTTCCTTTTGGTTTTAAGGGCTATTGGCTTTTTCTGCTTGCTTTTTTTTTCTTTTATATTTTTTTTGCCAAATTTTTTTCCGCAAGCTTTTGTTATTCACTGCTTTTTCTTGCTTCAAGAATCAATTTTATGATTTTTCAGATCATCAATAGCATTTCTCTTTTTCATCATTCTTTCAAGAGCCAACAATTTTAACATTCATAAACAACAAGATAAAAAATATGCACTGTTCAAGCATTCATTCAGAAAACAAAAAGTATTGTCACCACATCAATAGAATTAAACTAAATTCAAGGATGAATTCGAAACTCATGTACTTCTTGTTCTTTTATATTAAAAACATTTTTCATTTAAGAGAGGTGAAGGATTCATGGAATTATTCATAGCCTTAAGACATAGTTACTAAACACTAATGATCATGTAAGAAAGACTCAAAACATAAACAAACATGAAGCTTAAAACCGAAAAAATAGAGAAATAGGAACAAGGAAGTTAAGGAATGAGTCCACCTTAGTGATGGTGGCGTCTTCTTCTTGGAGGACCAATGATGTCCTTGAGCTCCTCTATGTCTCTTCCTTGCCTTTGTTGCTCCTCCCTCATAGCTCTTTGATCTTCTCTAATCTCATGGAGAATGATGGAGTGCTCTTGGTGCTGCACCCTTAATTGGTCCATGTTATAACTCAAGTCTTCTAGAGAAGTGTTGAGTTGTTCCCAGTAGTTGTTTGGAGGAAAATGCATCCCTTGAGGCATCTCAGGGATTCCTTGATGATGAGCTTCCTCATGTGTCTCTTGAGATCCATGAATGGACTCTCTTGTTTGCTCCATCCTCTTCTTAGTGATGGGCTTGTGCTCTTCAATGAGGATGTCTCCTTCTATGATAATTCCAGCTGAGTAGCATAGATGGCAAATGAGATGAAGAAAAGCTAGCCTTGCCAAGGTGGAGGGCTTTTCGGCTACTTTGTAGATCTCTAGAGAGATGACTTCATGAACTTCTACTTCCTCTCTAATCATGATGCTATGGATCATGATGGCCCGATCCACAGTAACTTCGAATCAGTTGCTAGTGGGGATAATGGAGCGTTGGATGAACTCCAACCATCCTCTAGCCACAGGCTTAAAGTCCAGTCTTCTCAATTGAACCGGCTTGCCTTTAGAGTCTCTATTCCATTGAGCTCCTTTAACACATATGTCCACAAGGACTTGGTCCAACCTTTGATCAAAGTTGACCCTTCTAGTGTAAGGGCGTGCATCTTCTTGCATCATAGGCAAGTTGAATGCCAAACTTACATTTTCCGAACTGAAATCTAAGCATTTCCCCTGAACCATTGTAATATAATTCTTAGGATTCGGGTTCATACTTTGATCATGGTTCCTAGTGATCCATGCATTAGCATAGAACTCTTGAACCATTAAGATTCCGACTTGTTGAATGGGGTTGGTTAGAACTTCCAAACCTCTTCTTTGAATCTCATGTCGGATCTCCGGATACTCATTTTTCTTGAGCATGAAAGGGACCTCAGGGATCACCTTCTTCTTGGCCACAACTTCATAGAAGTGGTCTTGATGGACCTTTGAGATGAATCTCTCCATCTCCCATGACTCGGAGGTGGAAGCTTTTGTCTTCCCTTTCCTCTTTCTAGAGGTTTCTTGACGTTAGGATTTTTGCTAGTAAAGAATTTATAAAAATATTCGCGTTGTAGATATAGCTTCTAAACTAACAGAAATCCCTTCGTACAAATGTTTTGGTTGTCACAAGTAACAAACCCCTTTGAAATTGATAACCGAGTATTTAAACCTCGGGTTGTCTTCTCAAGGAATTGTAGGGATGTATGTTCTTATTATTGGTTATGAGTTTCTAAATTGGGGGTTTTAAGAATGAGGAACAATTATGATGAATGACAAGTAAAATAAATAATTGACTGTAAAATAAACTCTTGGCAAGGTATGAGAACTGGAAGTCCTATCCTAGTTATCCTTATCAATTGTGATGAGAATTGGATTTTTCTCCCACTTTGTTAACATCTAACTATGAAGGTAAGTCAAGTGAATGAATTAATTCGAATCCTCAAGTCCCAGTCTTCCCTTGGGAAAAGTTAGAGTTATTGGATCTCGAATCAATTCTTGAAGAATTCCAACTTTCAGTCAACAATGAGTTTGATAACTCAAGAGTTACCAATTAATCAACCAAAGCCAAAAGGTAGAAAAATCTAAATTATTTATATCATAAATAAAAGAAACAAATCATAGATATGAAAATACCTCAAATTATATTTAAATAAGAAAATCAATCCAAACATGGAACATTGAAAATAAATAAATGCAAAGAATATTGAACCTGAGATGCAGAAGAAATATTCATAATCCTAATAAAAATCCTAATCCTAATCCTAAGAGAGAGGAGAGAACCTCTCTCTCTAAAAACTACATCTAAACTATGAAAAGTGAATTATCAAAGCTTGTTCATGAATGGATGCATTCTCCCACTTTATAGCCTCTAATCTGTGTTTTCTGGGCCGAGAACTGGGTCAGAAACAGCCAAGAATTCGCTGGTTGCGAATTCAAACACGCTGATTTTCGCCACTGCGATGCGGCCGCGTAGATGACATGTTCGCATCACCTATCATCAGAGAAACTATGACACATTATATATCAAATCGAAGCCCCGGATGTTAGCTTTCCAACACAACTAGAACCGCGCTGTTTGGACCTCTGTAGCTAAAGTTATAGCCGTTTGAGTGCGAAGAGGTCAGGTTGGACAGCTTAGCAATTTCTCCAACTTCTTGTATACCTTCCACTTTTGCATGCTTCCTTTCTATCCTCTAAGCCATTCCTACCCTGTAATCTCTAAAATCACTTAACACACATATCAATGCATCTAATGGTAATAAGAGAGGATTAAATATAGGGAACTTAAGGCTAAAGAAGCATGTTTTCAATCAAAGCACATAATTAGGAAGGCAAATGTAAAACCATGCAAATAGTATGAATAAGTGGGTAAAGAGTTGATAAAATCCACTCAATTGAGCAGAAGATAAACCATAAAATAGTGGTTTATCAACCTCCCCATATTTAAATAATAGCATGTCCTCATGCTAAGCTCAAGAGAAGCTATAAAGGGGTGAAGAGGAATGGTAGAATGTATGAAATGCAACCTATCTATATGAATGCAACTACATGCAAAATGTTTCTACCTACTTAGTTAAAAGTAAATAAACTCTTCAAGACAAACATAAATCAGATTTCACTAATTCAAATCATACAATAAAAAGCAAGTAAACATGTAAGAAGATAGCTAATGAAAGCAGGGAAAATAGAATTAAGCACTGAACCCTTACTGGTAGTGTATATGCACTCTAATCTCTCAAGTGTATAGGGTAATTCACTCTACTCTTCTCTAATCATGCTTTCTAAACCTTGTTCTTCATCTAATCAATCAACAAAATTTAGTATACCAATGCAAACATCACGAGGTCTTTTCAAGGTTGTAATAGGGCTAATGTAAGGGTGAGGGTATATATATATATGGTTAAGTGAGCTATAAATTGAATCTTTGACTAACCAAGCTCTCGCCTAGCATACCTACACTCTATATAACTCTAGAATCATGCCTAGCTACCCAAAATTCCCACTTTTGTATGATTCCCATACTCATGTACCAAAATGTTTTTTGATATTTCTTTACTTTTGTCACATGTGCATTGATATTTTCATTAACTTAGCATTGGGATAATTTTGTCCCCTTATTTATTTATTTATTTATATTATATATATATATTTTTTCTCTATTTTTTTCTCTCTTTTTTTGAATCATAAAAGCAAACATAACTTATCAATGCACATGGATTCTCCATTATTTTTCTATTTTGGTTTTTCATGAGTAGGTTCCCAAATTCCCAATATTCAAATAATTTAGAAACATGATACATTCCCTTATTAACCCATGTTCCCACAGTTTCCCCACACTTAATTGTTACACAATCCCTATTTTAAGCTAACCAAAGATTCAATTGGGATATTTAATTGTTTTTCTGCTTTAAGGCTAGTGATGTGGTAAAATACAGAATAAATGGGGATTAAAAGGCTCAAAGTGGCTTGACAAAGGTAATTTAAAGGGTAGGCTTATTTGGGATAAGTGAGCTAAAATCAAACAATGGCCTCAATCATATGCAAGCATGTAAATATACTAAATAATGGACATATAGATTGGAACAAAATATAGATTATAATCATAGAGAAGGGAACACACAGGAATAAAATATTTATGGTTAAATAATGTAACCATATAAATAAGCTGAAAGTCTCACAGGTTGTGTGTTCTTTGGCTCAAAAACCATGTTCCAAATACAACTTCAAACAAATTTAAAAAATTTTTTTAATTTAAATTAGTGAAATACAATAAAGATTTCTTGAAAAAGAAAATATTACTTCAACCAAGTAGTAACTAAATGCACAAAATCAAATAAATATGCAATCAAACATGCAAATGCAACAACTAACAAGAAAAATAAACCATTGGTGTTGAGATAGAAGAGTGACTAACCATGGAGATCGGTATCGACCTCCCCACACTTAAAGATTGCATCGTCCTCGGTGCATGCTGAGATGTGCAGGTGGACGGGTTGTTCCAACTAATGCTTTCCTTCAAGGATTGTGCAGATGGACTTGTTTGTCTCCCCTTTTAGAAGTTTCTCCCTTTTTCCGTCTTCGGTGGCCTGCCTGGAAGAAGAGAAAAAGAATAACAGTAATACCCAGAAGTAAAGATAAGAAAATAAATGAAGTATGGGTGGGTTAATGCCAAATAATGAGGGTCTCAATTACATGGTAGCTACAACATGCAAGTGAGAAAACAATAGAAGTCATGGCATGCTAGTGGTACAAAATGTACAACAATGGGGAAGAGAGTGGAGGAGGAGAGATAATATAAATTCATGTCAATGCAAAAGTAATACAAAGAAAAAAAAAGATTGGCATTGATAATATTACCTAACCAGAATAACACAAGTCACTAAGCACCCAAAATAGTTCAAGAGAAGATGCACAGTTAAATAAGAAAATCAAACACCAAAGGAAAAAAATGAATTTAGAAAAGAAAATAAAAATTATGCACAAAATGAAGATGCAATGAATGAAATATGTAAATAAACTAAGTAAAATAAAATAAGAGATAAGAAGAATGAGAAGGGAAAGAAGGGAAGAAGAAAGGAGGGAGGGAAAAATTAGGATTGGGGAAGAAAAGATAAGATATTTGGCATATTAGGTTAAGGTGTGCGGTGCAAGCAACGCGGATGCGTGGGGCACGCGGTCGCGTGACTTGCGCTTATACAGATTGACGCGGTCGCGTCGGTCACGCGGTCGCGTGACCCGTTTTATGCCACTGGCACGAGGGTAGCCTCGCGCTCGCACAACTCTCTGTTCAAAATCATTAATTGCCAAAAATTGGGTGACGCGATCGCGTGGGGCACGTGGTCGCGTGAGTGACCATTATGAGGATATGACGCGGTCGTGCACCTTTTCTACGTCGAATTCCAAGGCACGCGGCCGCGTGAGTGACGCGGTCGCGTGGGAGGCCAGTGTTCCCACTCGACGCGGACGCGTGGGACGATTTATGCCACGGGCACGCCTCCAGCCACGCTCTCGCGTGACTCTTTGTTCGATTTCTCTTCTTCACAGCACACATGTGACGCGGATGCGTCAGCGACGCTGCCGCGTCGCGTGTGTGCTTTTTTTTTTATAATGCAGTATGCAGAATGCAATGCTAATATGAATGTTATGCAGAATTCCAGGTTCAATGCAATAAAATAAAATAAAACTAAAAAAAAATAAAACTAAATAAAAATGAAAAAGAAACGATCATACCATGGTGGGTTGTCTCCCACCTAGCACTTTTAGTTAAAGTCCTTAAGTTGGACATTTGAGGAGCTTCCTGTTATGGCGGCTTGTGCTTGAACTCATCCAGAAATCTCCACCAATGTTTGGAGTTCCAGTAGCCTCCGGGGTCCCAAACAAGGCATAGAAAGCCTTCAAGCAAGTTAAAGCAAGTGACAAGGCCCCAAGAGTGTTGATTTCTAGAGTGAATTCCGGGGTCCCAAATCTTGCTTTTGCACCCGTCTTCTTGTTGAGCAATATTGTTCCAGCTGGGTGGCGAACAGTCTGAATTCTCACTAAAGCAGCCAGACAACTTCCTAGACCCATTCAGTTGAGCTCTACACCAACCTTTGCGTTTAAATGTTGAGCACACAACCATGTTGAACCTTGCAGGATAAATCTTATTTCTGACCATCTTCTTACTCTTAATGCCACAAAGAGCTCTAAGTTGACCATCCGTCTCCAGTAGCCCATATTCAAGTGGAATTAGAAAGCTAAAGGATATGAATTTTACCCACTTGAATGTTGTGAAGGATGATGGCAACTTAGGGGGAGGTGTTTCTAATCAACGTGCAAGCTCTACTCCCTTGTGCTCTGCTTCGACATCTTCCACCTCTTTGTAATCTTCAATATCAACCTCTTCCTTTTGGTGAATTTCTTCCAATTTAATCTCTTCTTCATTGTTCACCAAGGGCATGGGATGTTGTGTTTCATCTTCTTTAAACTCCATATCAAGTCCAATGGAAGAGGATTCAAATGTAGATAAAAATTCATCAATGATTGAATCCATCTCTTGATAGTCTCCTTCAAAGACTTCAACTATGATATGCTTTGGAGGTTGTACACCCTCCTCAACATCAGCTTCAAACATCTTTGAAGGGTGCTCTATAACTTGACTTTCCCATGGAGGTTCAGCATCTCCTAAGTCTTCAACCACTGCCTCCTCTTCTTCTTCAATAATTCCGGCTTCCTCCACTTGTTCCAGTACAAATTCATGCTCCTTACTGTCCACCGGAGTTTCTAATGTCTCCTTCATGCTACGTTCTTCATTAGATTGTCCACATGAAGCCATGGGGGTTCCTTGAGTGTCCGAACATCTGGAAGCTAATTGATTTATTGCTTGCTCTAGTTGATGAAGGGTTGCATGAAATTGGTCTACTGATTCCTTGAGACGAGCCTGTGATTCTGGGGTCGATCCAAAAATTGGCAGTGGTGGTTCTTGGGAGTAATTGGGGTTGGATTGGGGTTGGATTGGGGTGGTTCTACATATGGTTCATACGGTTCATAGGGTGGTTGGTATGGTGGATATGGGTTAGAGTCATATGAAGGTGAGTGGCGGAAAGGGGCTTGTGAGTGTGGTGGTTCAAAGTTATGTTGTGAGGATGGTCTCTGAGCATACGGTGGAGCTTGTTGGTAGCTACTAGGTGGTCCACCATATCTATCAGCTTGGTATGCATTGTAGAATGGTCTTTGTCTGTGATATTTTGGAAGGTGTTGTTGCCTAAAGGGGTGATCAGATCCTTGTGGCTCCATCCATCTTTGATTGCTTAGACCCTGATGCATAGTCCTGTTATAGCTTCCATTCCTTGCAACAAAATTAGTACCAAACTCAAACCGAAAGGGGTGAGAATTCATAGTAGTAGAAGAAAATAAAAACAAAAATTAACAAAAAGAAAATATTTTGAAATTTTTTTTTGAAAAATATTTACAATAACCAATAATAAGGCACACGTTTGCAATTCCCCGACAACAGCGCCATTTTGACATTAGGATTTTTGCAAGTAAAGAATTTATAAAAATATTCGGATTGTAGATATAGCTTCTAAACTAACAGAAATCCCTTCGTACAAAAGTTTTGGTTGTCACAAGTAACAAACCCCTTTGAAATTGATAACCAGTATTTAAACCTCGGGTCGTCTTCTCAAGGAATTGCAGGTAGGTATATTCTTATTATTGGTTATGAGTTTGTAAATTGGGGGTTTTAAGAATGTGGAACAATTATGATGAATGACAAGTAAAATAAATAATTGACTGTAAAATAAACTCTTGGCAAGGTATGAGAACTGGAAGTCCTATCCTAGTTATCCTTATCAATTGTGATGAGAATTGGATTTTTCTCCCACTTTGTTAACCTCTAACTATGAAGGTAAGTCAAGTGAATGAATTAATTCGAATCCTCAAGTCCCAGTCTTTCCTTGGGAAAAGTTAGAGTCATTAGATCTCAAATCAATTCTTGAAGAATTCCAACTTTCAGTCAACAATGAGTTTGATAACTCAAGAGTTACCAATTAATCAACCAAAGCCAAAAGGTAGAAAAATCTAAATTATTTATATCATAAATAAAAGAAACAAATCATAGATATGAAAATACCTCAAATTATATTTAAATAAGAAAATCAATCCAAACATGGAACATTGAAAATAAATAAATGCAAAGAATATTGAACTTGAGATGCAGAAGAAATATTCATAATCCTAATAAAAATCCTAATCCTAATCCTAAGAGAGAGGAGAGAACCTCTCTCTTTAAAAACTACATCTAAACTATGAAAAGTGAATTATCAAAGCTTGTTCATGAATGGATGCATTCTCCCACTTTATAGCCTCTAATCTGTGTTTTCTGGGCCGAGAACTGGGTCAGAAACAACCCAGAATTTGCTGGTTGCGAATTCAAACACGCTGATTTTTGCCACTGCAATGCGGCTGCGTGGATGACGTGTTTGCGTCGCCCATCGTCAGTGCAACTATGGCATATTATATATCAAATCGAAACCCCGGACGTTAGCTTTCCAACGCAACTGGAACCGCATCGTTTGGACCTCTGTAGCTAAAGTTATAGCCATTTGAGTGTGAAGAGGTCAGGCTGGACAGCTTAGCAATTTCTCCAACTTCTTGTATACCTTCCACTTTTGCATGCTTCCTTTCTATCCTCTAAGCCATTACTGCCCTGTAATCTCTGAAATCACTTAACACACATATCAAGACATCTAATGGTAATAAGAGAGGATTAAATATAGGGAACTTAAGGCCAATGAAGCATGTTTTCAATCAAAGCACATAATTAGGAAGGCAAATACAAAACCATGCAAATAGTATGAATAAGTGGGTAAAGAGTTGATAAAATTCACTCAATTGAGCACAAGATAAACCATAAAATAGTGCTTTATTATTTCTCCAGCCTTAGGTGCCATAAGTGGTTATGGAAAAACAAAAAAGCTATGCTTTTACCACACTAAACTTAGAATGTTGCTCGCCCTCGAGCAAAAGAAGAAATAATAGAAGAAGAAGAAGAAGATATGGAGGAGAGGGAGAGAGATGTGTATTCGGCCAAGGGGGAGAAGAAAGAGTGGTGTTGTGTGAGAATGAAGAAGGATGGAGGGGTTTATATAGTGTAGGGAGAGGGGTTTGATTCGGCCATTTAGGGTGGGTTTTGGTGGGAAAGTGATTTTGAATTTAAAGGTAGGTGGGGTTTATGGGGAAGAGTAGATGGATGTGAGTGGTGAAGAGGTGATGGGGAAGAGAGATTGAGGTGATTGGTAAATGGTTTTTTTTTTTTGGGGAAGAGTGTTATTGGATTGTTTGAAGAAGAGAGAGGGTGAGTTGAGGTAAGTGGGGATCCTGTGGGGTCCACAGATCTTGAGGTGATCCTGTGGGGTCCACAGATCCTGAAGTGTCAAGGATTTATCATTCCTGCACCAATTAGGCGTGTAAAATGCCCTCTGCATGCAATCCTGGTGTTTAACGCCAGGTTGATGCTTGTTTCTGGCGTTAAACGCCAGCTCAATGCTTGTTTTTGGCGTTCAACGCCAATCTGCAGCATGTTTATGGCGTTGAACGCCAGTTCCATGCTTGTTTCTGGCATTTAATGCCAGCTCTCCTCAGGGTGTAATCCTGGCATTTAAACGCCAGACTGCTGCTTGTTTCTGGCGTTTAACGCCAGATTCATGATCTGTTCTGGCATTGAACGCCAACCAGATGCTCCTTACTCGCGTTTAAACGCCAGTAAGCTCTTCCTCCAGGGTGTGCTGTTTCCTTTGCTATTTTTGATTATGTTTTTAATTTTAGTATTTGTTTTGTGACTCCACATGATCATGAATCTAATAAAACATAAAAGAACAATAAAAATATAGATAAATAAAAATTGGGTTGCCTCCCAATAGGCAGTTCTTTAATGTCAATAGCTTGACAGTGAGCTCTCATGGAGCTTCACAGATTTTCAGAGCATTGTTGGGACCTCCCAACACCAAACTTAGAGTTTGAATATCGGGGTTCAACACCAAACTTAGAGTTTGGTTGTGGCCTCCCAATACCAAACTTAGAGTTTGATTGTGGGGGCTTTGTTTGACTCTGTATTGAGAGAAGCTTATCGTGCCTCTTTTTTATGTTTACAGAAGGATAGCCTTGGGCCTTAAACACAAGGTAGTCCCCATTCAATTGAAGGACTAATTCTCCTCAGTTAACATCAATCACAGCTCCTGCTGTGGCTAGGAAGGGTCTTCCAAGGATGATACATTCATCCTTCTCCCTTCTAGTGTCTAAGATTATGAAATCAGCTGGGATGTAAAGGCCTTTAACCTTCACTAACACGTCCTCTACCATTCCATAAGCTTGTCTTATTGACTTTTCTGCCATTTCTAATGAGAATGTGGCAGCCTGTACCTTAAAGATCCCTAATTTCTCCATTACAGAGAGTGGCATAAGATTTATACCTGACCCCAGGTCACACAGAGCCTTCTCAAAAGTCATGGTGCCCATGGTACAGGATATTAAGAATTTACCAGGATCTTGTTTCTTTTAAGGTAAAGTTTGCTGAACCCATGTATCTAGTTCACTAATGAGCAAGGGAGGTGCATCTTCCCAAGTCTCATTACCAAACAACTTGGCATTCAGCTTCATGATAGCTCCTAGATATTGAGCAACTTGCTCTCCAGTTACATCTTCATCCTCTTCAGAGGAAGAATAGTTTTCAGAGCTCATGAATGGCAGAAAGAGGTTTAATGGAATCTCTATGGTCTCTATGTGAGCCTCAGATTCCTCTAGGTCCTTAATAGGGAACTCCTTCTTGTCTGGGAGACGTCCCATGAGGTCTTTCTCATTGGGATTCACGTCCTCCCCTTCCTCTCTAGGTTTGGCCATTTTGATTATGTCAATGGCCTTGCACTCTCTTTTCCGATTCTCTTCAGTATTGCTTGGGAGAGTATTAGGAGGAGTTTCAGTGATTTTTTTACTCAGCTAGCCCACTTGTACCTCCAAATTTCTAATGGAGGACCTTGTTTCACTCATTAAACTTAAAGTGGCCTTAGACAGATTAGAGACTATATTTGCTAAGCTAGAGGAGCTCTGGTCAGAATACTCTGTATGTTGCTGAGAAGATGATAGAAAAGGCTTGCTATTGCTAAGCCTGATTCTTCCACAATTATTAAAGCCTTGTTGGAGCTTTTGTTGATCCTTCCATGAGAAATTTGGATGATTTATCCATGAAGAATTATAGGTGTTCCCGTAGGGTTCACCCATGTAATTTACCTCTGCCATTGCAGGGTTCTCAGGATCATAAGCTTCTTCTTCAGAAGATGCCTCTTTAGTACTGTTGGATGCATTTTGCCATCCATTCAGACCTTGAGAAATCATGCTGACTTGCTGAGTCAATATTTTGTTTTGAGCCAATATGGCATTCAGAGCATCAATTTCAAGAACTCCCTTCCTCTGAGGCGTCCCATTGCTCACAGGATTCCTCTCAGAAGTGTACATGAATTGGTTATTTGCAACCATGTCAATGAGTTCTTGAGCTTCTGCAGGCGTTTTCTTTAGGTGAATGGATCTACCTGCAGAATGGTCCAGTGACATCTTAGAGAACTCATATAGACTATAATAGAATATATCCAAAATGGTCCACCCTGAAAGCATGTCAGAAGGACACCTTTTGGTCATCTGCTTGTATCTTTCCCAAGCTTTATAGAAGGATTCACCATCTTTCTGTTTGAAGGTCTGAACATCCACTTTAAGCTTGGTCAGTTTTTGAGAAGGAAAGAACTTAGCCAAGAAGGCCGTGACCAGCTTATCCCAAGAGTCCAGGCTATCTTTAGGTTGTGAGTCCAACCATGTTCTAGCTCTGTCTCTTACAGTAAAAGGGAAAAGCATGAGCTTGTAGACTTCAGGATCTACTCCATTAGTCTTAACAGTCTCACATATCTGCAAGAATTCAGTTAAAAACTGATAGGGATCTTCTGATGAAAGTCCATGGAACTTGCAGTTCTGTTGCATTAGAGCAACTAGTTGAGGCTTCAGCTCAAAATTGTTTGCTCCAATGGCAGGGATTGAGATGCTTCTTCCATCAAATTTGGAAGTAGGTGTAGTATAATCACCAAGCACCCTCCTTGCATTATTATTTTCGGTTGCCATCTCCTCTTCCTTTTCAAAAATTTCTGTAAGGTTGTCTCTGGATTTTTGTAATTTAGCTTTTCTTAATTTCCTCTTCAGAGTCCTTTCAGGTTCAGGATCTGCTTCAATAAGAATATTCTTGTCCTTGCTCCTGCTCATATGAAAAAGAAGAGAACAGAGAAAGAAGAGGAATCCTCTATGTCACAGTATAAAGATTCCTTTATGTGAGTAGAAGAATAAGAGAATAAAAGGAGAAAAAGGTAAGAATCCAAACACAGGGGGGAAGAGTGGGTTCGAATTCTTGAGTAGAAGAGAGGTGTTAGTAGATAAATAAATAAATAGAAGAAGACGAGAGAGAGGAGTTTTCAAAAATTATTTTTGAAAACAGGTTAGTGATTTTCGAGAATTAAGAGAAGAAATAAAATTAAAATTAAAATTTGGAACAATTAGTTAATTAAAAGAATTTTTAAAAAGAGGGAGGCATTTTCGAAAATTAGAAAGAGAAAAGTAGTTAAGTGGTTTTGAAAAAGATAAGAAACAAACAAAAAGTCAATTAGTTAGTTGAAAAAGATTTCAAAATCAATTTTGAAAAGATAAGAAGTTAGAAAAGATTTTGAAATTGATTTTGAAAAAGCTATGATTGAAAAAGATTTGATTTTTAAAATTAAAATTGATTACTTGACTAACAAGAATCTAAAAGATATGATTCTAGAATTTAAAGATTGAACATTTCTTAACAAGAAAGTAACAAACTTCAAATTTTTGAATCAATCACATTAATTGTTAGTAAAGTTTTCGAAAATTATGGAAAAAAGATAAGAAAAAGATTTTGAAAAATATTTTTTTAAATTTTTGAAAGTCATAAAAGAAAAATGAAAATATTTGATTTTTGAAAAGGTTTTAAAAAAGATAGGATTTTAAAAATTGAAAATTTGACTTGACTTATAAGAAATAGCTAAGTTTTAAAATTTTTTGACTAAGTCAACTCAAATTTTCAAAATTTATGAGAAAAAAAGGAAAAGATATTTTTTTTGAATTTTTAATGAGGAGAGAGAAAAATAACAAAAATGACTCACAACATGAAAATTATGAATCAAAACACATGATGCATGCAAGAACACTATGAATGTCAAGATGAAAACCAAGAACACTTTGAAGATCAAGATGAACATCAAGACTTATTTTTGAAAAATATTCAAGAAAAGAAAAACATGCAAAACACCAAACTTAGAAATTTTTCATGTTTAGACACTATGAATGCAAGAATGCATATGAAAAACAATAAAAGACACAAAACAAGAAAATTTAAAGATCAAACAAGAAGACTTATCAAGAACAACTTGAAGATCATGAAGAACACATGCATGAATTTTCGAAAAAAGAATGCATAAATTTTAAAAACATGCAATTGACACCAAACTTAAAATTTGACTCTAGACTCAAACAAGAAACACAAAATATTTTTTTTGATTTTATGCTTTTATTAAATTTTTTGGTTTTTTTTTTGAAAATTATATTTTTGAAAAACGAAAATAAAGAAAATTTTTTTTGAAAGATTTTTGAAAAATTTTTGAAAAGAAAATTACCTAATCTGAGCAACAAGATGAACCGTCAGTTGTCCAAAATCGAACAATCCCCGACAACGGTGGCAAAAACATGGTGCGCGTAAATTGTGATCATCAACAATGGCGCCAAAAACTTGGTAGCGCTCTCAAATGTGAATCACAGTTTCTCACAACTCCACACAACTAACCAGCAAGTGCACTGGGTCGTCCAAGTATTACCTTACGTGAGTAAGGGTCGATCCCACAGAGATTGTTGGTATGAAGCAAGCTATGGTCATCTTGTAAATCTAAGTTAGGCGGATTCAAATGGTTATAAAGGTTTTCGAAAATAATAATAAATAAACATAAAATAAAGATAGAGATACTTATGTAAATCATTGGTGGAAATTTCAGATAAGTGTATGGAGATGCTTTGTCCTTGTTGAATCTCTGCTTTCCTACTACCTTCCTTCAATCCTTCATACTCCTTTCCATGGCAAGCTGTATGTAGGGCATCACCGTTGTCAATGGCTACGTCCCATCCTCTCAGTGAAAATGGTCCAAATGCTCTGTCACAGCACGGCTAATCATCTGTCAGTTCTCGATCATGTCGGAATAGAATCCATTGATTCTTTTGCGTCTGTCACCACGCCCAACAATCGCGAGTTTGAAGCTCGACACAGTCATTCAGTCCCTAAATCCTACTCGTAATACCACAGACAAGATTTAGACTTTCCGGATTCTCAAGAATGGCCGCCAATAATTCTAGCTTATACCACGAAGATTCTGATTAAGGAATCCAAGAGATATTCGTTCATTCTGAGGTAGAACGGAAGTGGGTGTCAATCACGTGTTCATAGGTGAGAATGGTGATGAGTGTCATGGATCATCACATTCGTCATGTTGAAGTGCAACGAATATCTTAGAATAAGAACAAGCTAAATTGAATAAAAGATAGTAGTACTTTGCATTAAAACTCGAGGTACAGCAGAGCTCCACACCTTAATCTATGGTGTGTAGAAACTCCACCGTTGAAAATACATAAGTGATGGTCCAGGCATGGCCGAATGGCCAGCCCCCAAAACGTGATCAATAGTCTCCTAAGATGAATAATAGATTAAAACTGAGACCAAAGATGTGGTCAAAAAGACACTAGTACAATAGTAAAAAGTTCTATTTATACTAAAACTAGCTACCAGGGTTACTGAGATAAGTCTAAGTGCAGAAATCCACATATGGGGCCCACTTTGGTGTGTGCTTGGGCTGAGCTTGAGATTTACACATGCAGAGGCTTCTCTTGGAGTTAAACGCCAAGTTGTAACGTGTTTTTGGCATTTAACTCTGGTTTGTGACGTGTTTCTGGCGTTTTACTCCATAATACAGCATGGAACTGGCGTTGAACGCCAGTTTGCGTCGACTAATCTCGAATAAAGTATGGACTATTATATATTTCTGGAAAGCTCTGGATGTCTAACTTCCAACGCCATTAAGAACGCGCCATTTGGAGTTCTGTAGCTCTAGAAAATCCATTTCGAGTGCATAGAGGTCAGAATCCAACAGCATCAGCAGTCCTTTGTCAGCCTGAATAAGATTTTTGCTCAGGTCCCTCAATTTCAGCCAAAAAATACATGAAATCACAGAAAAACACACAAACTCATAGTAAAGTCCAGAAATGTGAATTTTGCATAAAAACTAATGAAAACATCCCTAAAAGTAGCTAGATCCTACTAAAAACTACCTAAAATCAATGCCAAAAAGAGTATAAATTATGCGCTCATCAGAATCTTAGCAAACAAGTAATCTTAAAGTGAAAAGAACTAATTCAAATAACTAATCAAGATGTGAGCAATTTCAAACTAAGAAGACAACATTCAATTTAATTCTACTCTCAACTAAAAAATAACTATAACTAAGGCAAAGCAATAAAGATTTTGGGTTTTCCAAATAAGAATGATAAAAACAACTCTTGGCTAGACATGGGAATTAGGGTCACTATCCTTGTCTAATAACCATATCTTGACAATTATGAGGAGCCAAAATCATTAAATCTACTTCTATACTTGAAGTAAGTTAAATGGTTTGGTCAACATCCACCCATAAGGTCTAACCTCACTACTAATTAACCTAGTAGTAGGCTAGTGTCAATGGCTATCAAATTGACCACTAAGTGCTCCCAAATCATCAAATCCATTAGACCCAATGACTCAAGTTTACCCAATTCCCTTGGCCTAAGCCAAGAGTAAAAAGAACTACTCCATAATCAAGGTAAACAATTCATCAAACACATGGTAAGCATTAACAAAAGACATGTTCAAATTGCAATTGGATTGAAATTAACAAATACTCACTAACAAATATCAACTTACAATCACTCAAACAACACAATTAATCATAGGAATCATCAATGTAACATCAACAAGTCAAGATTCACAACATTCATGCAATGGGTATAAAGTGACAATTGACAAGAATCCATAAAACTAACACAAGATCTAAGAAAAATTATACTAAGAGATTCAAATTAAATAATCAAACTAGTAATTAACAAGATCCAATTCAGAATTTAACAAGGGAAGATCAAATTAAAGCTATATCTAGAGAAGAACCAGGGTTTCTCTCCCTAGAAGAATAAAGAACCAAAAACTAGAAAATGTGTCTTAGTGTAAAAATGATTGATCCCCCCTTCTCCCTAGCATCCTTGGGTCTTTTTCCATGCAGAAACAACTTGAAATTGGGCTTAATGAGCCTCAAAATTTGCCAGGCACAATTTCCTTTAATGATGTCACGTGCAGCTTCCCGCGCGTGTGCACCATGCTAGCGCGCGCGCGCCGATAGCTTTTGTGATCCACGCATGCGCGTCAAGTGCGCGTGTGCGTTGGTTGGAATTCTCTGGCCTGCGCGGATGCATCCATCCTTGCGCGCCGCTTCCAGCTATCATCATCCACGCGTGCGCGTGATGTACGCGTGCATGTCGGTGCTGCAGTTCCCAAAATCCAAATCTTCATGTTCCTTCCTCTTGTGCATGCTTTCTTTCTCTCTTCTAGGCCGTTCTTACCCTATTAATTCTGAAATCACTCAACAAATATGTCACGGCATCGAATGGCAATAAAGAGGATCAAAATATAGCAATTCTAAGGCAAAATAAGCATGTTTTCTATCATGGAGCAATATTAGTAAGTGAACACAAAACCATGCATTTCTTGTGAATAAGTGCGAGAAATATTGATAAAAACCCCCAAATTAAGCACAAGATAAACCACAAAATTGGGGTTTATCAAGCATGTATGCACAAGTAGGGACAAGATCATATAACGATCCATGAATCCTACCAATTCAAATATAAAAAATGAAGTTCAAATAGACTTGCAAGAAGAAAGCTTATGAAAGCCGGGAATCACGGAATTGAGCATCGAACCATCACCGAAAGTGTTTGCACTCTAGTTGCTCAAGTGTGTAGGGTCGATTCTCTCAATTCTCTCCTAATCATGCTTTCCAAGATTTGTTTTTCTTCTAACAATCAACAATTATTCAATGCATGCATACATTCATCATGAGGTCTTTTCATAGGTTGTAATGGGGCTAGGGTCAAGGTATGATTGTATATGGTTAAGTGGACTAGAAATTTGAATCTTTGATTGACTTGAGCTTTCCCGCCTAACCTATATAATAACCTATACAATTAAGTGCTAACCTAACTACCCATTCTTCACTTTTTCACATACGCATGTATTTTTGTTTTCTTTTTTTTTATTTCACAACAATTATGCATTGACTCTTATTAGACTTCACTTTGGGCCATTTTGTCCCCTTTTTATTGTTTTTCTTCTTTTTTCTTTTTTTTTTCTATTTTTTTCTATTTTTTTCTTTTTTTTTTCACATTTATTTTTTTCTTTTTCTTTTTCTTTTGTTTTTCTCATTTTTTCTTTCTTTCAAACTATCTACAAGAACATCAATGCATAAGGTCTATTCATTTAATCAATACATGAGTATGCATCCAATTCCCAAATATAGAAATACAAAACACCCTTTTATCCTAACCAATGTGCCCGAATCTCCCCAAACTTGAATAATAAACACTCTCACTAGCCTAAGCTAATCAAAGATCCAAACGAGGGACTTTTATTGTTTTCATCTTTAAGGCTTGTAATGTGCTAAAATAAAGAACAATTGGGTTAAGCATAGGCTCAAAATTGGTTAACAATGGAAGATAAAAGGTAGGCTATTTGGGTGAGTGAGCTAATGAAATAATGGCCTCAACATATAAGTGCATGAATACACAAAATAATGGACATAAAGAATCAAACAAATCAAAGATCACAATCATAGAAAGAGAATAATGCACACAAGGAAAAATAAGTGGTTATAAGATGTAACCACGCCATTAGGCTCAAATCTCACAAGCTTGTGTTCTTAGCTCAAAAACCATGTTCCAAAATAAATTCTATCAAGCAAGTTCAACAAAGTTTTTTTTTTCAAATTGGTAAGGTGCCAAAAAAAATTTCTTGGAAAAGAAATCATCACCATAACCAAGTAGTCCTAATAAGAAAGAAGTTGTAAAAATATGTACAAATTCTAACTAACATGCAACCTATCATGCAATACAATAACTAATCTAACAAAGAAAATAAAAAATTGGTGTTGAAAAGGAAATTGTTACTCATGGAGATCAGTCGAACGACCTCCCCACACTTGAAGATTGCACCGTCCTCGGTGCATGCAAAGAAGAGCAAGGTGGATGGGTTGCTACAATTGATGAGCTTCTTCGAAAGGTTGTGCGGATGACTTGTTTGTTGCCCCATTTAAAAGCTTTTCCTTTTCTTCCTTATTGGTGGCCAAACTAAAAGGAAAGAAAAAGAAAGAAAATTAAGCCTATAACAAAGATATGAAGGCAAATAGAACATAGGCGGGGCTAATGCCAAATAAGAGTAAGGTTCTCACTACATGTTAGCTATGCATGTAAGTGAGAAAACAATATAAGCTAAGGCATATCAACTAATACTTGAAGCAAGAGTAAAGTTAAAGCATAAGTAAATGCCATGAAGAGCATGCTGAGCATCAAGTTCAAACAAGAAAGAGTGGGTCATGAAAGACAATATAAGTTAATATCGATGCACAAGGACATGAGAGTCATATAAGATAAAGCATTGATTTAAAAGTTTCATCACCCATCAATATCAAATAAGTCAAGAAGCACCAAAATAATACAAGAAATTCTCAACAATTGAATATAAGAATTCAACACCATTATTAAAATAAGAAACTTAAAAAAAAAAGAAAATTACAACAAGCTATAAAAATAAAATTAAAATGCAACGAATGAAAATAAGCAAATGCAATAAAGGAAAATGGGAGAAAAGAGAAAAAAATTTTTAGTATTTTATTTATTTATTTATTTATTTTTATATTTTTATATTTTTTATTTTATTTTATTTTATTTTTTTTAAGATTTTTTTTTCAAGAGAGGAAGAAGAAAGTTAGAAAGAAAGTCGAAGAAAAGAAGAAAGAAAGAGAAAGGAGGAAGGAGAAAAACAGGGTGCAAATCCGCGCGTAAGCGCCATGCGTGCTTATGCGCGCCTTGCGCAGTTAGGATCATGGACGCGTACGCGGCATGTGCGCGGGCACGCACATTGCGGATTATGCCATCAGCGCACATGCACGCAATGCGCATACGCGTGCATTAGGTTGTGCTAGGAGCTTAACGTTTGCGCAGAATTAGCACAACTCTCTGGAAAATGTACCAAGAGTCATGCAGTGCCATCGACGCGTACGCACGCTGTGCGCGTACGTGCGCTCCAACCCTTTTTTTCGAATTTTTTTTCAAAAATACTAAAAATGGCTAAAAATATCCCTAACACTACCTACAACTCAAAAATAACCAAAAATCCAAAATTACCAACATCTTTTTGGTTTTTGAAGGGTTTTCAACTATAAGCAAGGAAAGTTTGCTCCACAAGCAACTAGAAACCAATTACTAAAACAACTATATGAAGATGAAACTACCTACAATGGTAACTAAAATCACTTATTAATCAAATATAGAAGAGAGTGGAAAGAGTTTACCATGGTGGGGTGTCTCCCACCTAGCACTTTTATTTATTGTCCTTAAGTTGGACTTATCGGGAGCTCCTCATCAAGGCAGCTTGTGCTTGAACTCATCTTGGAACTCCCACTAATGCTTGGTTCTCCAATAAGCTCCATCATTCAAAATTAATAGCTCCAAGCTTTGATGGAGTTCTTCACAAACCACGGGCTCCCAAAGTTGATCCTCATGTATTCCCGGATCCCATATCTTGTTTTGACATCCATCTTCAAGTTGATCATTATTAATACAATTAAGTGCCATAGTCTTGGAATTCTCATTCAAGTGACCAAACATCCTTATAGACCCAAGCAATCTAGCTCTATACCAAACCTTGCAATCAAACTTTGAACATGCAACCATAATGAACCTAGAATGATGTTTCCCACCTCTAGCCATCTCCTATTTACTCTTAAAGCCACAAATTTTTCTATGTTGACCATCCGTCTCAAGCAAATCATATTCAAGGGGAATAATAAAGCTTGAGTATAAGGAATTTACCCACTTGAATGAAAGAATGGATGGTGATGGCTTGGGGAGAGGTGTTTCCAATATTCTTGCAAGCTCTACTCCCTTATGTTCTTCCTTGATTACCTCCACCTCTTCGCAAACTTCTTCACTTTTGAATCCTTTGTTCATTAATTTCATCCAACTCTTCTCCATCACTCAAGTCATAAATAGGAGGAAGAGAGAAATCTACCTCTACATCACTTTCAAATTCATTGGGAGAAGGTTCTTTAAGTTCAAAGGATTCTTCACCAAGAAAATTGGATGCATGATCTTCATCACCAAGGGAACTCAATTCGTGCCTCATTCCCTCTAAGTCTTCATTCAAGAATTGTTTTGGAGGTTGTGCACACTCCTCCTCAACAACAAATTCAATCTTCTTAGAGGTATGTTCTATGGTTCTAGATTCCTATGGAGGTTCTGGAACTCCTAAGTCTTCAACCACTTCTTCCTTTTCTTCAATAATCATAGGCTTCTCCAATTGTTCTAATACAAAGTGGCATTCCTCATTTTCCACCAGAGTTTTCAATCTCTCCTTCATGCTATGTTCTTCCTTGGATTCTTCACATGTAGCTATGGGAGTTCCTTAAATATTCAAGCATTGGGAGGCTAATCTGCTTACTATCTCAGTCAAGGTAGCTACAAATTGTTGCACATCCTTTTTTATTTCATCTTGCCCTTGAAGAAGAACACCAAGGGTTTCATCCATTAGAGATTGGGGTGGATAGGAGAGTTCATTATTTTGGAGAAAGGATTCATAATAGGAAAGTGGTTCTTCTTGGTAAGGGTGTGGAGGTGGTGGTTCTTGGGAGTATTGATATTGGAATGGTGGTGGTTCTATGTATGGCTCATATGGCTCAAAAGGTGATTGGTACGGTTGATAAGGAGTAGGTTCATATGAAGGTGTTGGGTGAAAGGAGGCTTGTGAGTATGGTTGAGGGCTATGTTGAGGATATGGCTCATAGGCACATGGTGGTGGTTCTTGAAAGTCACAAGGAGATTCACCATAGCCATTGGATTGGTGTGCATCACAGAATGGCTCTTCTTCATAGTGCATTGGTTTTTGCCTTCCCTTTCTCTCTTGAAGCGCAAGCAAAGACATGGTTTTATTCGCTATCGGATGAGATTGCTACCAATTTGGATTTCTTGAGAAGAGCGTTTCTAAATAAATTCTTCCCACCGGAGAAGACCGACTACATTCGGAAGGAGATTTCGGGTATAATGCAAAGAGACCAAGAGAGTTTGTACGAGTATTGGTCTCGGTTCAAGAGGCTATTAGAATCTTGTCCACACCATGGAATGAACACTCACTTGCTCATTAGCTACTTCACCGGAGATCTTTGTGTGGAAGATAGAAGATTGCTCACCGCTTCTAGCGGTGGTTCCCTTTTGAAAAATAAGACGGAGGGAGAAGCTTGGAGTTTGATAAAGGATGTTGCCAAAGCTACACAACATACAAGGGTGAGAAGTAATTCTCTCAAGTGTGGTAGAACCGTCCCCTTCTGAATCAAGCCTAACCAAAGCACTTGGGGATATGACCACCATCCTCACGCAAATACAAAAGGATCAAAGGAATTCTACTCCATCTAAGCCGTCCAAGCTCCAGCTCCAGTTGCTCAACTTGAAGGCCCTCCTAGGATTTGTGGTTTATGCTCTAGCACTACACATTACACCGATCAATGCCATCAAATTCAAGAGGAACATGCCTTTGTAGTGGCCAATGTGAATTACAACAATCGTCCACCCTATCCTTCTCAAGGCCAAAACCACTACCCTCATGGTGGTAATCAACATCAAGGGTGGAGGGATAATGCACAAGGGAGCAATCAAAACCAAAGATGGAACAACTCTTCTTCTCATCACAATAATAACCAATCTTCATCTCAATACCACCACAACAACAACAACTACCAAGCCAACCAAAATCACCACAACCAAAACCAAAACAACTACACCAAGTACCAAGCACCACACCATAGACAACAATCTAACCAAGCCTCTCCACCTTCCACCAATCAAGTTGACGAGCATAGAGCCGCTGTGGATAAACGGGATGAGGACTATAAGGATTAATTTGAGGCCATGAGTGCTCAATTGGCCAATCTTACCGACATGATTTCGAAGATGTCCATGTCCTCCTCCAACAACACCAACCAACCCTCAAGTTCTTCTAACCTTCCATCCCAACCCCAACCAAACCCAAGAGCGGTCTCAACGCCATCACTCTACGGTCGGGAACTACATTGGAGGAGATACCTCCAAAGATCTTAGAGGACATTCATGAGGAAGAAATGATTGTTGAAGCTCCACATGAAAAGGGGGAGGTAGAAAAAAGGCATGAGGAAGAGGGAGTAAACCTCAAGGAACCTAAGAGGAAAGCTCTAGTGGATGAGTCCATCCTATTCTATTTCCTTCCATGGTGAAGAAAGCAAAGAAGACACCAGAATTTGATTTGAGCATACTTCAAGTGTTCAAGAAGGTTGAGGTAACCATACCACTTATTGATGCTATTCAACAAATTCTAAAGTATGCAAAATTTTTGAAAGACTTGTGCACACACAAGGATAGGATAGGAGAATTGGAGACATTATCCTTGGGTAGTTCAATTTCTTCCTTGATGGAACATATTCCAAAGAAATGTGGTGACCCTGGGCCTTGTTTGGTGTCTTATTGTATTGGTGAACGCACTTTTCATGATTGTATGTGTGACCTTGGAGCTTGTGTAAGCATCATGCCGCTTTCTACTTTTGTGCGGTTGAATTTAGCTCCATTAAAGAAGTCGGCGGCGAGGTTTGCCTTAGCCGATAAAAGTGTGATCACAGTAACAGGAATAGCCGAAGATGTACTTGTGGCGATCAAGGATTTGGTCTTTCCGGTTGACGTTTACATCCTTGAAATGCCTCCAACAGAAAATAGAAGCTCATCCTCCGTTCTACTTGGTAGACCCTTCCTTAAGACCTCTAAATTCAAGTTAGATGCCTTCACCGGCACATATTCTTTTGAGGTTTGAGACAAGACTATCAAGTTCAGTTTAGAAGAAGCCATGAAGCATCCTCCCATAGAGCATTCCGTTCTCCGATGTGATGTAATTGATGAAGTGGTAGCGGAAGTGCAAGAAGAAGACCATAACAAGTTGTGCTACCATATTGTTGAAGAGACGGATGACCAAGAGGGTGAACATGAGAAAGTTGTTGAGAATGAACTCCGTGAGCTTGACGAAAAGGAACCTCAGCTTGAGGCAAAGAGTGAATTCAAGCTTCTCCCATCTCATTTGAAGTATGCTTTCTTAGAGGACAACCAGAAGTTTTCGGTCATTATTGCTAGTGAACTTTCTAGTGAAGAAGAAGAAAAGCTCCTAGATGTTCTCAGAAAGTACAAGAAGGCAATTGGTTGAAGCCTAGTTGATATTGTGGGAATTGACCCTCGCAAGTGCATGCATCATATATTTCTCCAAGAGGGAGCTAGGCCGGTTAGGCAACCGCAAAGGAGGCTCAACCCAACCATCCTCGATGTGGTAAAGAAAGAGGTCACTAGGCTACTTGATGCGGGTATCATATACCCGATTTCTGATAGTGAGTGGGTGAGCTCGGTCCAGGTTGTTCCTAAGAAATCAGGCATCACTGCGGTTACAAAGGATGATGGTGAAGTGGTCACCAAGAGAGTACAAAATGCATGGCGAGTGTGCATAGACTATAGAAGGTTGAATGCCGCTACAAGGAAGGACCACTACCCTTTGCCCTTTATCGATCAGATGTTGGACCGTTTGGCAGGTAAATCCCATTACTGCTTTCTTGATGGATTCACTGGTTACTTCCAGATTCACATTGCTCCTGAAGATCAGGAAAAGACTACATTCACTTGCCCTTTTGGTACCTTTGCCTACAAAAGGATGCCATTTGGACTATGTAATGCACCTGTTACTTTTCAGCGGTGCATGACCAGTGTCTTTTCTGATCTAATGGAGAATTGTCTGGAAGTCTTTATGGATGACTTCAGTGTTTATGGAACTTCTTTTGATTGTTGCTTGGAGAACTTGGCCAAGGTCTTAGCTAGATGTGTTGACACTAGCCTTGTCTTGAATTATGAGAAATGTCACTTTATGGTAAGACAAGGTATAGTGTTAGGACATGTAGTATCTCATGAAGGAATTTCTGTAGACCCGGCCAAGGTTGATGTTATCACCACTTTATCCCATCCATCATTTGTGAGGGAGGTTCGCTCGTTTTTAGGACATGCAGGATTCTATAGGCGCTTTATCAAAGATTTCAGTAAGATTGCTTTGCCATTGTCGCGCCTACTCCAAAAAGATGTGGACTTTGAGTTTGACAGTGAATGTGTGAAAGCTTTTGAACAGCTAAGGAGAGCTCTTACCATGGCACTGATTGTGCGAGGCCCCAACTGGACGTTGCCATTTGAGATAATGTGCGATGTGTCAAACCAAGCTATAGGTGCCGCGCTTGCACAACACGATGTTAAACTCCCTTATGTCATTGCATACTCTTCTAAAACACTTGATGCAGCACAATCCAACTATACCACTACTGAAAAGGAACTCCTAGCTATTGTTCATGCTTTAGATAATTTTAGATCTTATTTGCCAGGATCAAAGATAGTGGTATACATGGATCATGCAGCTTTGAAATACTTATTGTCAAAGAGTGAGTCAAAACCTAGACTCATACGTTGGATCCTACTTTTGCAAGAATTCAACATTGAGATTAGGGACCGGAGTGGATCTCAAAACTTGGTTGTGGATCATTTAAGCCACCTTGAGAATTTAAAATCTGATCCATTTCCGATCAATGACTCATTCCCATTGGATAGCTTACATGCTGTGTCGGATAGTTTTCCTTGGTTTGCCCCAATGGTGAACTACTTGGTTGCAAAACTCTTCCCTCCCAACTTTTCTAAACACCAAAAGGATAAGTTGAGGAGTGATTCCAAATACTACATTTGGGATGACCCTCACTTGTGGAAGAGGGGAGTAGACCAAGTAATTCGAAAATATGTTCCGGAGTCCAAAATCCAACCCATTCTTGAAGCTTGCTATTCGTCCAAATGTGGTGGCCACTTTGGGCCACAAAGGACCGCAAAAAAGGTGTTGGATTGTGGATTCTGGTGGCCAACCTTATTCAAGGATGCTAACCGGTTATGTGTGTCTTGCCATCAGTGTCAGAAGTCGGGAAACATATCCCAAATGGATGAAATGCCTTAACAATCTATGTTGTTCTCTGAGATATTTGATGTATGGGGCATTGACTTTATGGGACCGTTTCCCAACTCCAGTGGGTATCTGTATATCCTGTTAGAGGATCTAGAGTGTTTGAGGAACGAAGCGTGTGAGAATGCCCAGATTTACAAAGAAAAGACTAAAGCATTCCATGACCATTACATCCGGAAGAAGGACTTCCAAGAAGGTGATGAGGTTCTCCTCTACAATTCGAGGCTTCGTTTCATGCCTGGCAAGCTCCGCTCTATATGGGAAGGACCTTTCAAGGTGAAGGAGATAAAGCCCTATGGAGTGGTGGAGTTGTTTGATCCTAAAAGTGAAGCAACTTTCAAGGTGAATGGACATAGAGTGAAGAAGTACCATGGCTACAAGCTCCCAAAACAGTTAGAGGTGTTCCTATTGGCGGATGCACCTAGAGAAGAAGAAGCTTGAGCGACTGACCGTCCAACTTAAGGACGTTAAAGAAAAGTGCTTGGTGGGAGCCACCCCACCGTGGTAAGATCTTCCTTGTGTATACCATCTTGCTTCTAGCTTTAGATTCTTGTGAATTTTGTGACTTTTTGATGTTGTTGATTGCTTAGGAATTCTAGTTTGTTGATCTTGTTGGATAACTAGGATATTTAGATAGATTTCATCATTTTGGTATGGAAGAATTATTGAAGTGGAGAGAATGCTATGTTTTGAATGGTGCATGAATTTTTGAAGTGTTCTCTTGCCTACTAGCTTAAACACCTACAGAAAATGTGTTAGAATAGCTTCTTCTATGCTTTAAAAAAAACAAGGAAAAAGGGCATCCGTGCGCGAGCGCACTATGCGCGCGCATGCCAGTGGTGCATTCTTACTCCTAGGCCAAAAATCCGAGAGTTGTGCCTACCTTGTGCCCACTTCGTGTCAGGAACTCACGCGCCAGCATGCATGCCGCCTGCGCGCACCCCTTACAACTTGACCATCGACGCGCAAGCGCACGGTGCGCGCGCGCGCCGATGGTGCACTGGGAACTCCCTGGTATAAATATCCGAGAGTTATGCCATACTTGTGCCATTCTTGTGCCTAATCTGTGCCCGCACCGACGCGTCCGCGCACTACGCGTGTCCGCGCTGGCAGCCAACCCCATCAGGCACGCGTCAGCGCATTATGCGCGTTCGTGCGCCTGTGCCATCTCTCAACTATGGTACAAATAACCTGAGACTTGTGCCAACTTTGTGCCAGTCTGGTGCTAGAGGCACAACTATACTCGTGTGTACGCGCCAGTGACGCACATGCGTCCCTCACTCCACCTTCACCGACGCGCCAGCACACTGTGCGCGCGCGCGTCGGTTGCGCGAATCAGCTTTTAAGCTGCGTGCCATGCTTCTCTTCCTCTCCCATCTCCTTTCTTATTTCCTCCTTCTTCTTTCTCCATAATCTCTCTTCTCTTCCTTTCCTCCTTCCATACTTCATCACCACTGTCTCCAGTTACTCACCGGCGGCCACTGCCTCTTCTGGTGGCACTCTATCTCTTCCCTCTCTTTCTCATCTTCAAAAAGAAAATTCACCTTGTTCTTTTACACTTCTCAAGGTTCTACTCCCTCTATATCTCATCTATTACTTTCTTTGCATTACTTCTTTTTTAGTTAGTCTTTTTCTAGTTACTTATTTTCTCTTTTCGTTACTTGATTATACCACTTGCTTTATGCTTGTTTACTTTTTTTTTTCCTATGGATGTTGAACTTGAACTTTGACTACTTTGATGGATCTTCATGATTGTTTTTTATTATCTTTATGAGTGGATGATGTTGTGTGATGATTGATACTTCATTTTGGGCTTCTAATTGGTTGAAGTATCTCATAATTGCTCATTGCTTGTTAAATGCTGATCGGGGTAAAACTTGTCTCTCAACAAATTCCCATTCGGCAAGTGTACCGAATTTGTCGTCAAGTAAAAACTCACAATAGAGTGAGGTCGAATCCCACAGGGATTGATTGATCAAGCAACTTTAATTAGAGGAATGATCTAGTTGAGCGAATCCATGAATAGAGTTGATAATTGCAGAAATTAAAATGGCAGGAAAGTAAATGACTGAAAGTAAATAGCAGAATTGTAAATGGGAATGGGAGAATTGCTCATAAAAGTAAATTGCAAAAAATAAAGAGAATGGGTAAGATCAGAAATGGGGAGTTCATTGGGCTTAGGAGATGTTTCATTCTCCGGATCAATTTCATTTTCATCTCTTCCTCAATCAATGCACTCATTGATCTCCTTGGCAATCTTAAGTGATTGAATCACAATTTCTTGCAATTGAATCTCTCAAATCTTGATCAATAGCCAATTCCTTGGTCAATTGCTCATGAGAAGAGATGAAGTATGGTCACTGATTATACCACATGCACTTCCCAAATCAAATGCTTAGAGGGTTATAGCCACATACCCATCCACCCTCAATTTGGTCCAGCATGAGAAAGCATTTCTAGCTAATCTCTTCATTCCTCTTTCAAAGATTCGAAGAGATCCATGTTTGAATAGCTTCTTTTCCAAGATCACTATCCAATTGGATGAAGATCGAAGGCTTTCAAGTAAAATCAAAAGGAAAGATAGAAGAAGAATAAGAAAATTAGTATTGATCCATCAAATTACAACAGAGCTCCCTAACCCAATGAAAGGGGTTTAGTTGTTCATAGCTCTAGAAATCAAAATCAAAGATGGAGAATACATGATAAAGCTAGAATTGCAAAGAAAGTAAATACAAAGAGTAGTTCTCTTTCGTAGCTCCTCCCAAAAGCTCCTCTCTATTTCAAAACTACTCCTATATATACTACTCTTCTCAGCTTCTAGTTAGCTCTTCAAGTCTTGGGCCTCTGGATCTTTGAGCTTGAAGCAGTTCCTTTCTTCAATTGGGCTTGGCTTACTTGCCGAGAGAAAGTGTGAAGTGGGCAGAGACTTTAGCTCAAGACGTTAGGGGTGTTTAACATTTAGTGAAAATACAAGTTCGAGAACGTTAGTGACACTTAACATTGTCACTAACGTTGCCATGCACCCCTTTGCCTCACGTTAGAGCTCACGTTAACTGGGTTAACGTGGCTTTTAACGTTGCCTTGTTAGTCTTCGAGAACGTTAGTGACACTCAACATTGTCACTAACGTTCAAGTGTGCCCCTTCTTGCTTCACGTTAAAGCTCACGTTAACTAGGTTAACGTGGCTTTTAACGTGACTTTTGCCAACCTTCGAGAACGTTAGTGACACTCAACATTGTCACTAACGTTCAAGTGTGCCCCTAGGTCTCACGTTAGAGTCCACGTTAACTAGGTTAACGTGGCTTCTAACATGGCCATTCTTAGCCATCCCAACGTTAGTGACAATGTTGAGTGTCACTAACGTTGGCTCATTCTTCATTCCTCATCGTTAGCTTCCACGTTAACCAAGTTAACGTGGAAGTTAACGTGGGTCTTGGGGGTTGTGTGGTTGCTCCAACGTTAGTGACAATGTTGAGTGTCACTAACGTTGTCGACAACTCTCCATCTCTTACGTTAGCTCCCACGTTAACCAAGTTAACGTGGGAGTTAACGTGGCTCTTTGCACCTTAGGCCAACGTTAGTGACAATGTTGAGTGTCACGTACGTTGGCTTCTCTTCCCCCTTTAACGTTAGAGGCCACGTTAACTAGGTTAACGTGGCTTCTAACGTGGCCATTTGTGAGCAATTGCCAACGTTAGTGACAATGTTAAGTGTCACTAACGTTGGCTCAACTTCTCTTCTCCACGTTAGAGTTCACATTAACTTAGTTAACGTGACTCTTTAACGTGGGCATTGATGGCTTTTGAGAGTGTTTTTGGCAATCACTTTTCTCCTTAACTTTGCAAGTTACCTCCCATTCCTTGCTCCCTTTGGTCCTGAAATCAAGCAATAGAGTGCATCAAAGTTCTAATCCACGTCATGGGTAATGCAATATACAATTTTGTCATTAAAATCATGCAAAATCCTCATAAAATAATGTAAAATGCATAATGTATGCTTGAATCAAGGTCTGAGTGAATATCTGCCCAAAACTAACTTATTTCCTAAGAAAATGCATGAAAATACCTAAAAACAGTAAAGAAAAGGTCAGTGAAACTGGACAAAATGCCCTGGCATCACAACACCAAACTTAAAGCTTGCTTGTCCCTAAGCAAGTACTGGAACAAGAGAATGATGAATGGAATCTCCAGAGAAATGAGTCATTCTTGTGGAAGTCATATTACTGATTTTATGGTGGTTTCATGCATAGCAACTTAGGTTCATTCCACTACTGGCTTTCAGACCTTTATCATCTCCTAAAATACTCACTTTGTTATATCCCATGAGACCTTTATTTATCGATCCTTTTGTTGTTATTTCAAGGGCTTATTTGTGTTTTTAGGCTAAGTGTTTTGTAAGGGGGCAACTCTTTAGGATAAGCTTTCAACCAACACTCCCGAACCAGTTGGTTCAAGGTGCTAGGTGTTGAAGCACCCCTAAGGACTTACTTACTCAAGTCTCTCCCCCATACATACACACCACAGGCATATAGTTTATTTATTTTCTTTCCTTCAGACCTTGGTGTCCAGCACCTCTTTGGGTTACTAAATGCTCTGTGGTGAGGTTTACTCTTGATAGTGGATTTTCAGCTGATAATCCCGGGTTAGTTAACCCAAGTTACCAGGTGATGAAGCACCCCAAAGAGCTTATTCATCCAAGTAGATCCCTCACACAGGAGCACCACAGACACATGTCTTAGGGTAAACCATTGGTGCCTAGCTTTATTGCTTACTCTTTTTCTTTTGTTTTTCACTTCCCTTGTTCTTTCCCTTTTCTCTTATTAGGATATTGTTGTTATCTTAGTCTCATGAGTATATCAAAAGTAAAGCATTCAGGATAGATAGTTGTCATCCTAACCTCGTGGTTGAACCAACTTAGCTAACTTATGACTACCCCCAAAGATTCATGAATGCACTTTCACATTATGAACTCCTTTCTGGTCTTTTGTAAACATAGACATTCTCTTCTTCATACAAATAGACAAGCTTACAAGTAAATAAGGGAAAGAAGCAGTGACACTTAAACCAGAGTTCATGGACCTAAGCAATAAGAGCATTAAGATGCAGAATTGAAAATGTTCAAACTAACATGGAAGCATGTTCTATTCCATACAAGATCTTCCTTATTTAAAGCATAGAAAAAGAAATGGAGTAACGAAGGAACTCCACCACCTTTTACTTTTGTGGCCGTCCTTGCTCTTTTCCTTGCTGGTCCTCCTTGTGTCCTCTTGCACTTCCTTGCAGTTGTGCCAATATTGCTTGCTTCCAATCCGCAAGTGCCTTCCTCACTGATTCATGGCTCTCTTCCACCCTTTGTCTCTCTTCTCGTGCTAATTCATCCCTCACTTCTTCATACCTTGCTATTCTTGGGTGTAATATAGGCAGCTGTCCTACTAGGTACCCGAGCCTGGCTTGAGTGTTTATTTGATGTCCTGTCTCGCTCATGTAAACACCTTCTGCAAATGCCCTTTGCTCATCCAGTAGTTCTGTGTGTTCTATCTGCCTTCGATGCATCTCATGTATGTGTGCCCCTTGATGTGCTTGGATGTTGATTAGCCTCTGGATGGACTCTTGTTGCTCATTTTGCCTTTGCTCCATCCTGTTGAATGTTTCTCCCCATTGTTGCCCTTGACTTTGTTGCTGTTCTATCATCTGCTTTTGCCACTCTCCTTGTTAAGTTATCCATCTTGATAGTGCTTCCTCTTGCTGCCTCATCATCTGTAGTTGTAGCTCTTTCTGTGCTCCTTGGCCTTCCAAGTACTGTCTAGACAAGCCATCAAGGGCTTCCTGTAGTTGATGCATGTCCAAGGTCTGTGGTGCTTGCCCCTCTAGGGCTTGTCCTTCCACTCCTTGAGGGCCTGTACTCTTTCTTTGCTTCTTTTGAGGTATGGGGGATGCTGCAGCATTCATCCTTCGAACTGTTATTGGAATACCTTCCTTTATCCATACAGGATCTTCATCCTCAAGCTCCACCCCAGCTTTCTTGCTTAGTCGGTAAATAGTGCTGGGGTAACCTAACGTCCCTCTTGCGTCACTTTTCTCTGCCATCTTTCTAATGCCTTGAGCTATGATTTCATGAACCTTGATTTCTCCTCCCTTGAGTATTCAATGCACCATTGTTGCCCTTTCCAGATTCACCTCCGAGTTGTTTGCAGCTGGGAGGATAGACCTCCTCACTAGCTCAAACCACCCTTTGGCTTCAGGAGTGAGATCTGTTCTCTTGATGAATTTTGGCTTATTTCCCGCGCCCCTTTCCCAGTCAGCTCCGGGTACACAAAGGTCTCGCAGGATCTAGTCATAATTGGGGTTGTTGTCCATCCTTGAGTGATAACTTTCTTCTTCAAATGGTATAGACCGTAGCTTCAATGCCCTCATTACACTCATGGGACCAAAATCCACCATCTTTCCTCTCACAAAGCTTATATACGACTCATCTTTCTTATCATACCGGACTGCATTTGCATAAAATTCTCTTATGAGGTTTGCATTCACCTTAGTGACCGGGTCAGTGAAGAGCTCCCATCTTCTCCTTTCTACCTTCTCTGAGATTTCCGGGCACTCACTCTTCCTAACTTGAAATCCCAACTCATAGATGATTTCCTTACCAACCATCCACCCGTATTCCAATGCATGATGCAAGCTTCTAAACCTCTTCTCATCATACGGGTGTTCCTCCATGGGTTCCTTTCCCTTCCTTCTCTTGGCACTTGAGGATGCCATGAATGATAATTCTTATGTGAAGGTGGTAAGGTTGTGGAGACTTCTAGTTGTTTAGGGTTTTATGGCAATGAAGAGAGTGAGGGGGAGGGAACGTTTGTAATGAGGTAAGAAGTGCTGAGTTTCTAAATGGATATCTATGAAGAGTGTGTGATGAAAGTTAAGAATGGGTACGGATCAAGGGCTACTTATACAGGGAGTTTGTAAGTGAATGGATGGTGTGGATTGATGAACTTGTTGCTCGATGGATGGTTGGGGTTATGCATGCTAAAGGACAAGGATCACCACTTTATTGTTGTTATTGGTTCGGTCATCAAGGTTCCTCTTTCTTCCATGTTGCCTGGCAACATTTTCCAATGCATTCTTCCTTGAGTCACGTGTGTGTATCTCTTCATAAAGTGCTGAACCTGTCCTATCAATCTCCTCAATGCTCCTTTCTTTTCCCTATGATGATGAAATAAGAACAGTAAGAACTACCTTTATAAAAGACAAAATTGCTTCAACCTTTACGGCTAGAATAATAAAAGAACTTGTTTATTCCTGAATTCCAACTAATTAACTAACTGTGTATCTTTAGATGCACATTGGTGGCACCATAGGGTGACACCAAACTTAGTTTGGAGCACTGTGATGAAAAGTTGTGTTCAAAGCTTTAAGACTAATGCTTCGAACACCAAACTTGTTCTTCACTATATTCTGCATATAAAAATTTCACACGTATTTGTCAAGTTTTGGTTGGAATTCATGAATATTGATTTATTTGCTAACTTCTGAAAGCATGTAAAACATGGGTTGCCTCCCATGAAGTGCTTCTTTAGTGTCACTAGCTTGATGTTACCCCTTTATTATTGTGGTTGGTAATGCTTGAAGTCTTATCCTCTGGCAGTGGACTTGTATCCGTTGGTTGTATCAATGATCTCTACGTGCTCCAAGGAGAGAACTCTGTTGATGGTGAAGACCTTAGGTAGCTGAGATGGTACAGTGGGGAGATTAGGGGGGATATCTGTGAAGTAGGCTGAGATTACTTTATCCCCTGGAGAAAAATCTTCCGTAGGAATCTTCTTGTTCCGCCACCCCCTTGGTACCTTCTTCTTTGCCCCTGGTGCTGTTTTCTTACTCCTGGTGGCCTCCTTCTTTGATGAGCTTTTGTTAATGTCCTCACAAACTTTTGGTGGCTTAGGTTCCTCCAATTTTTCCTTGACCTGTGGAACTTGCTGCTGGCCTTGTTCATCAACCCAGCAAATCTCAGGATGAGCTGGTTGTGCTTCAGTGCTTGCTTCTTCCTTTAGTATCTCATGATGCCCTTTGCTCGATTCTTTGTCCTCTTCATCTTTTTCTAGTGAGAGTTCGAAAACACTGAAGCTCAGTTGTTCATCATGGATCCTTAATATTAGCTCTCCTTTCTCCACATCTATGAGTGCTCTAGCAGTAGCTAGAAATGGTCTCCCCAATATGATTGGGTGCAGGTGACTCTCTTCCATGTCCAGGATGACAAAGTCTGTTGGGAGAAAGTATTTTCCAACTTTGAGCAACACATTTTCCCCCACTCCTACTGCTTGTTTTTGAGTCTTGTCAGCCAGTCTTATGACTACATCTGTAGGTAGTATCTCATTGATCTGCAGCCTTTTTACCAGGGATAGGGGTATTAAGTTGATGCTTGCTCCCAAATCGCAAAGTGCTCTATCAAAATTTGTTTCCCCTATAGCACAAGGGACATGAAAACTCCCTGGGTCTTTTCTTTTCGTAGGCAATTGTGTTTGAATGAGGGTGCTGCAATCCTTGTTCATCACTATAGTCTGGCCCCTCTTGAGTGAGCTCTTCCTGGGAAGTAGTTCCTTCATATACTTGATGAATGCTGGCATTTGCTGAATGACCTTGATGAATGGTATGTTCACATTCAAAGATGCAAACGAGCCTAAGAATCTTGAGTACATTCTCTTTCCCACAACACCCTTTAGCAGTTGAGGAAATGGTGCATATAGTCTCAGCAGCTCCTGTTGTGAGATTTCTGTTTCTTGTTGGTCTTTCTTCTCCTTCTCTACTAAGGTATTTTCAGGTTGTTCTGACAGCTTGCTTGGCTTGTCTTCAGTCTCCTTGTCATTTGTAGTGACCATATTACAGTCTTCCCATCTTACTTTCTTCGCTTCACCTCTCGGATTCTTCTCCGTGTCACTTGGGAAGCTATCAGTGGGTTTGGGCATCTTCTCAGACAAATATCCCACTTGGAATTCCAGTTTCTTGATTGCTTCCCCCCGATTCTTCATACTGGCTCTCACCTCCTCTTTGAACACCTTATTGTCTTGAATGTCTTTTCATATGCTTTCAAGTAAGGTTTCAATCTTAGAGATTCTGTCATCAAATGATGGTATGTTGGGGGTAGAGGTAGAAGAGTGAGATGTATTGCTGTGGTTTTGTTGGTATGTCCTCTGTGTGAATTGTTGGGGAGCTGTGTTGTTGTTGGGGTTGTGACATCTCTGATCTTAGCCTTGGTCTTGTTGATTCCCCCACCCAAAGTTTGGGTGATTCCTCCATCCAGGGTTGTAGGTCTTGGAGTATGGATCATGGTTGTATCTAGGTGAATTCCCAATGTAGTTGGCTTGCTCCTGAGTGCCTTCTTCCTCTTCACTTGCTTCCTCTTGAGTTGAAGTAGTGATTGCTGCCACTTGACTTCTCTCCATCTTCTTGGTGAGGTCAGCTAGCTGCTTGGTGATGAGCTTGTTTTGAGCAAGCAGAGCATCTACATTGTTCAGCTCCATTACTCCTCTAGTGTTCCCTCTTTCGGAAGCATAGAAGTAGTCATTCTCAGCTACAGTTTCAATGACATCTATGGCTTCCTCAATGGTCTTCTTCTTATTCAAAGAACCTTCGGATGAATGGTCTACGGCCTTCTTAGATTCATATGACAGTCCTTCATAGAAGATGTGCAGCTGTACCCATTCATTGAACATATCAGATGGACATCTCCTTGTTAGGTTTTTAAACCTCTCCCATGCTTCATATAGAGTCTCACCATCTTGTTGCCTGAAAGTTTGGACCTCAGCTCTCAGCCGATTGACTCGTTGAGGGGGGTAAAATCTTGCTAAGAATTCGTTCATAACATCATCCCAAGTTGTCAAGCTCTCCTTTGGAAAAGACTCCAACCACTTGGTTGCCTTGTCTCTGAGAGAGAATGGGAACAACAACAGTCTATAGGCGTCTGGTTGAATGCCATTGGACTTCACTGTGTCACATATTCTCAGGAATGTGTTTAAGTGTTGGTTGGGGTCTTCTTGAACACCTCCTCCGAACGAGCAATTGTTCTGAACGAGGGTGATGAGCTGTGACTTTAGTTCAAAGTTGTTGGCATGGATGGTTGGTTTTTGGATGCTGCTTCCGCAATTCCCTGGGTTTGGGTTGATGTAAGAGCCCAAGACTCTTCTATCTTCCCCACCAGGATTTGCTCTAACTCCTCCACCATGGTTGTGAACCTCTTCCTCACGATGGTCTTCCATGGTTGTTTCAAAGTATTCTTCACAGTGTTCCTCCTCTTCTTCAGCACCCACTACACGTTTTTCTTTTGCCTCCCTTCTTAATCTTAGGAAGGTTCTCTCAGGTTCAGAATCAAAGGAAGTTGAAGCTCCGCTTCTTCTCCCTGTCATACAACCAACAGAATACAAGCAAGAAAAGCAATACAGAAAGTATCTTGTTAGAATTACTTGTTAGTGTCAGTGATGCAATATATCAAACAGTTAGTGGGTTAGTGAAATGAATTGTAAATAGCAAAGAAAAACTAAGAAACAGGGGAGGGGAAGAATTATACTAAGACGGAAAACAAATTAACCAAACAGAAAATTAAATCAAACAAAATACAAATGCTCAATCTAGTGATCCTCTAATGTAATCATTGTCGATGCACAATCAATCCCCGGCAACGGTGCCATAAACTTGATCGGGGTAAAACTTGTCTCTCAACAAATTCCCATTCGGCAAGTGTACCGAATTTGTCGTCAAGTAAAAACTCACAATAGAGTGAGGTCGAATCCCACAGGGATTGATTGATCAAGAAACTTTAATTAGAGGAATGATCTAGTTGAGCAAATCCATGAATAGAGTTGATAATTGCAGAAATTAAAATGGCAGGAAAGTAAATGACTGAAAGTAAATAGCAGAATTGTAAATGGGAATGGGGGAATTGCTCATAAAAGTAAATTGCAGAAAATAAAGAGAATGGGTAAGATCAGAAATGGGGAGTTCATTGGGCTTAGGAGATGTTGCATTCTCCAGATCAATTTCATTTTCATCTCTTCCTCAATCAATGCACTCATTGATCTCCTTGGCAATCTTAAGTGATTGAATCACAATTTCATGCAATTCAATCTCTCAAATCTTGATCAATAGCCAATTCCTTGGTCAATTGCTCATGAGAAGAGATGAAGTATGGTCACTGATTATACCACATGCACTTCCCAAATCAAATGCTTAGAGGGTTATAGCCACATACCCATCCACACTCAATTTGGTCCAGCATGAGAAAGCATTTCTAGCTAATCTCTTCATTCCTCTTTCAAGGATCCGAAGAGATCCATGTTTGAATAGCTTCTTTTCCAAGATCACTATCCAATTGGATGAAGATCGAAGGCTTTCAAGTAAAATCAAAAGGAAAGATAGAAGAAGAATAAGAAAATTAGTATTGATCCATCAAATTACAACAGAGCTCCCTAACCCAATGAAAGGGGTTTAGTTGTTCATAGCTCTAGAAATCAAAATCAAAGATGGAGAATACATGATAAAGCTAGAATTGCAAAGAAAGTAAATACAAAGAGTAGTTCTCTTTCGTAGCTCCTCCCAAAAGCTCCTCTCTATTTCAAAACTACTCCTATATATACTACTCTTCTCAGCTTCTAGTTAGCTCTTCAAGTCTTGGGCCTCTGGATCTTTGAGCTTGAAGCAGTTCCTTTCTTCAATTGGGCTTGGCTTACTTGCCGAGAGAAAGTGTGAAGTGGGCAGAGACTTTAGCTCAAGACGTTAGGGGTGTTTAACATTTAGTGAAAATACAAGTTCGAGAACGTTAGTGACACTTAACATTGTCACTAACGTTGCCATGCACCCCTTTGCCTCACGTTAGAGCTCACGTTAACTGGGTTAACGTGGCTTTTAACGTTGCCTTGTTAGTCTTCGAGAACGTTAGTGACACTCAACATTGTCACTAACGTTCAAGTGTGCCCCTTCTTGCTTCACGTTAAAGCTCACGTTAACTAGGTTAACGTGGCTTTTAACGTGACTTTTGCCAACCTTCGAGAACGTTAGTGACACTCAACATTGTCACTAACGTTCAAGTGTGCCCCTAGGTCTCACGTTAGAGTCCACGTTAACTAGGTTAACGTGGCTTCTAACATGGCCATTCTTAGCCATCCCAACGTTAGTGACAATGTTGAGTGTCACTAACGTTGGCTCATTCTTCATTCCTCATCGTTAGCTTCCACGTTAACCAAGTTAACGTGGAAGTTAACGTGGGTCTTGGGGGTTGTGTGGTTGCTCCAACGTTAGTGACAATGTTGAGTGTCACTAACGTTGTCGACAACTCTCCATCTCTTACGTTAGCTCCCACGTTAACCAAGTTAACGTGGGAGTTAACGTGGCTCTTTGCACCTTAGGCCAACGTTAGTGACAATGTTGAGTGTCACTAACGTTGGCTTCTCTTCCCCCTTTAACGTTAGAGGCCACGTTAACTAGGTTAACGTGGCTTCTAACGTGGCCATTTGTGAGCAATTGCCAACGTTAGTGACAATGTTAAGTGTCACTAACGTTGGCTCAACTTCTCTTCTCCACGTTAGAGTTCACGTTAACTTAGTTAACGTGACTCTTTAACGTGGGCATTGATGGCTTTTGAGAGTGTTTTTGGCAATCACTTTTCTCCTTAACTTTGCAAGTTACCTCCCATTCCTTGCTCCCTTTGGCCCTGAAATCAAGCAATAGAGTGCATCAAAGTTCTAATCCACGTCATGGGTAATGCAATATACAATTTTGTCATTAAAATCATGCAAAATCCTTATGAAATAATGTAAAATGCACAATGTATGCTTGAATCAAGGTCTGAGTGAATATCTGCCCAAAACTAACTTATTTCCTAAGAAAATGCATGAAAATACCTAAAAACAGTAAAGAAAAGGTCAGTGAAACTGGCCAAAATGCCCTGGCATCAAATGCACACCAAGTGTTCGAGGAAATGCACATATGCCATCTTGGTTTATTCTAGTCATATATCTTCAATTTGGTGCTTCCTCCTCATTTACTTGCTCTCTTCTAAGTGCATTGAACACATTTTTCTTATTACTTGCTAATTAGATACTCATTGAACATGACTTGCTTTTTGTTTTGGATGCTTGAGATCATTCCTCTCATGCCATATTGCATGCTTTACTCCTTCTTGCATCCCATGCCAAGTGTTGTGACCCATGCTTCTATGACTACTTTGTTGCACTATTTCTTTTGGGCACACCTCTCACTTGCATGTTTGTTGAGTTGATCCTTTGGGTTTAACATTTTCCTTCTGTCCCTTCCTTTTTAGGATGTCCACCAAGAAAGGCAAGGAGAAAGCTTCAAGGAAACCAGCCGCAAAGAGGGCACCCCCAAAGTCACGCTCTAAGGCGCACTCTTCATTAGGAGCCAGACCTCTATCTTAGAAGGCGAAGGCACCCGCTCCTATTGATGACAATGAAAAGAGCAAACCGGCAAAGGATTCTTCAAGATTCCCCAACCGCTTCTGTGAACTTATGTTCCCCGCCATGGTTGAGAGGAACTATCATGCTGAGCATTTACTCGCTCCGCCGGACAAAGTTGCTCCTTGTATTCTGCCCCGCATTGAACAGCAAGGATGGAAGTTTCTTCTGAGAAAACCACAAAAGGTCAACCTCTCATGGGTGGTAGAATTCTACACTAACTACCATATTTCCTCTCTTCAATCGGTATACGTACGCCAGAAGCAAGTCTCAGTGTCGGAAGAGGCTATTCAGCAAGTGCTTAATGTCTTACCAGTACCAAGTAACATGGATGGCTACCAAGAGATCTTACGTCAGCGAGAAAAGTCTGGATTTGACTGGGACTCGATCCTCCAAGTCATTGCTAAACCAGAAGCATTTTGGACCCATGGTCAACTCCGGATGCGACCTAAGTGCATTGACGCACGTTTCCTCACTGTAGAAGCTAGGGCTTGGGCCCATATCCTATCCCACTATGTCCTACCTAGCACCCACAATTCATCCTTCATGGAGGATCTCGCTTTGCTTGTTTGGTGTGTTCTCACGGGAAGACCGGTGAACATTCCGCTTCTTGTCAAGCAAGCGATGGGTCAAATCCATGACCGGGGCAATTTGCCATTTCCAGCATTGGTATCTGATTTAGTTGCTGCTGTGGGTGTTCCTTGGGAAGCCATGGACATGAAAGGTATAATTTCAGCTAAGGGCGATGTGGTCCCAAGCGGAAAATACTTACATCTTCCCATGAACAAACCAAGCCTTGACGTAGCCCCACCATCTGTTATTCCTCTGACCTCATCAACACCACCGCAGCAAAGATCCAACCATCAAAGGATAGAAGATCTACACTGGAAGATTGATAGATATGAGCGGCGCAACCAACACCGGTACACTTACATCAAAAAGCTTTTGCGTTGTGTTACCCCTAGCATGGAGGAACCCGAAATATTCACATCCACCTTTAACCCAAGTGATGGGAGCTCTAATGAGGGGGATAGTGAAGGTTCCGGTCCCAATCATCCTTTGCGCATTATTAGTAGCACGAAGGACCGTGCTAAATTCTAAGTGTGGGGAGCTCGTTTGATCGATCTCCATGGGTAACAATCTCTTCCTTTCAATACCCATGGATTTATCGCTTGATTAGTAGTTAGTACATTGCATGTGTAGTTAGTCTTGCTTGTAAATATTCCTTGCATGGTAGTTAGTCTCTATAGAGTTGCTTGGTCAAATAATAACTTCTTCCCCAAGAAACTGTTTTGGGGTACCCTACCAATTTGAAAAAAAATGTTGTGTTGAACTTGCTTCAAGAATGTATTTTGGAACATAGTGATTGAGCTAAGAACACAAGCATGTAAGTTTCGAGCCTATTGTATGGTTATATCTTCTAACCATTAATTCCAATTCTTGTGTGCATTATTCTCTCTCTATGATTGCAATCCTTGTTTTGTCTGATTCTATATGTCCATTACTTGTGTATGAATATATTTACATGATCGAGGCCATCATTTCAATAGTCACTTTTCCCAAACGGCCTTAACTCTTTTATCTACCATTGCTAACCAACTTTGAGCCTATGATAAACCCTCTTTGTTCCTAAAAAGAGCACATCAACAACCCTAACTGAAAAACCATGAATGTCCCTAAATTTGGATCCTTGATTAGCTTAGGTGAGTTAGGATGTGTATCATTCAATTGAGAGGGTATACTTGGGAGCTTGGGTAGATATAGAGGTGTATTGTAATTGTAATTGAAAATTTTGGGATTTGGGAACATACTCATGTATTGAATGATTGAACCATATGCATTGGAATTCTTGTACATGAACCCTAAGAAAAAGGGGACCGAAATAAAAAGAGAAGAATTTCATATGTGTATATATGAGAATGTATGAAAAAGAAAAGAAAAGAATATATATATATATATGAAAAAAAGAAAGGCAATGAAAGAGGACAAAAAAAATGCCCCAAGACAAAGTAATAAAAAATAATGCATATGGGAAGTGGATTGAAAAGAATGCATGAGTATGCAAAAAAAAAGTGAAACTCAAGGGTAGCTAGGTTGCTCTATATGTCTAGTGGGATTCTAGGTTAATCAAGGACTCAAATTTTAAGCTCACTTGACCATATGCATCCTTACCTTCACCTTAGCCATGTTACACCACATGATAAGACCTCATGATACTTGTAAGCATGCATTAAGTAATTGTTGATTATTAGATGAAAGAAAAATCTTGGAAAGCATGATTAGGAGAGGATTGAGTGACGAACCCTATACACTTGAGCGCATAGAGCGGATACACGTCCGGCGAGGGTTCGATGCTCAACTCCTTGTTCCCGGCTTTCACAAGCGTTCATTTAGCAAGTTATATGCACTTCATAGTAATATTCAGTTTGGTAGGATTCATGAACTACACATCATTTTCACCCTATATGCTCACATGTGTTCTTGGAGGATGGATTTACCCTTGACCAAGTAGATAGACGATTTTACACTAGTTGCATGCATTCACTTAGGTATTTTGCATTTCATAAACCCTTTCTCACTATGATCTTTGGTCTTTTTATTTTAAGCATGAGGACATGCTTGGTTTAACTGTGGGGAGATTTGATAAACCCCAATTTTGTGGTTTATCTTGTGCTTAATTTGGGAGTTTTTGTCAATATTTCTCGCACTTATTCACAAGAAATGCATGGTTTTGTGTTCACTTCCTAATATTGCTCCATGATGGAAAACATGCTTATTTTGCCTTAGAATTGCTATATTTTAATCCTCTTTATTGCCATTCGATGCCGTGACATATTTGCTGAGTGATTTTAGAATTAATAGGGTAAGAATGGCCTAGAAGAGAAAAAGAAAGCATGCACAAGAGGAAGGAACATGAAGATTTGGATTTTGGGAATTGCAGCACCGACGTGCACGCGCACATCACGCACACGCGTGGATGAGGATAGCTGGAAGCGGCGTGCAAGGATGGACGCATCCGCGCAGGCCAGAGAATTCCAACCGACGTGCACGCGCACTTGGCGCGCACGGGTGGATCACAAAAGCAATCGTCACGCGCGCACGCATGGCTTGCACGAGGGGGGAAGTTGCACGTGACCTCATTAAAGAAAATCGTGCCTGGCAATTTCTGAGGCTCATTAGGCCCAATTTCAAGCTGTTTATGCATGGAAAAAGACCCAAGGATGCTAGGGAGAAGAGGGGATCAATCATTTTTACACTAAGACACATTTTCTAGTTTTTGGTTCTTTGTTCTTCTAGAGAGAGAAACCCTTGTTCTTCTCTAGATCTAGCTTTAATTTGATCTTCCCTTGTTAAATTCTGAATTGGATCTTGTTAATTACTTGTTTGATTGTTTAATTTGAATCTCTTAGTATAATTTTGCTTAGATCTTGTGTTAGTTTTATGGATTCTTGTCAATTGTCACTTTATACCCATTGCATGCTTGACTTGTTGATGTTACATTGATGATTCCTATGATTAATTGTGTTGTTTGAGTGATTGTAAGTTGATATTTGTTAGTGGGTATTTGTTAATTTCAATCCAATTATAATTTGAACATGTCTTTTGTTAATGCTTACCATGTGTTTGATGAATTGTTTACCTTGATTATGGAGTAGTTCTTTTTACTCTTGGCTTGGGCCAAGGGAATTGGGTAAACTTAAGTCATTGGGTCTAATGGATTTGATGATTTGGGAGCCCTTAGTGATCAATTTGAAAGCCATTGACACTAGCCTACTACTAGTCTAATTAGTAGTGAGGTTAGACCTTATGGGTGGATGTTGACCAAACCATTTAACTTACTTCAAGTATAGAAGTAGATTTAATGAGCTTGGCTCCTCATAATTGTCAAGATATGGTTATTAGACAAGGATAGTGACCCCAATTTCCATGTCTAGCCAAGAGTTGTTTTTATCATTCTTATTTGGAAAACCCAAAATCTTTGTTGCCTTGCCTTAGTTATAGTTATTGTTTAGTTGAGAGTAGAATTAAATTGAATGTTGTCTTCTTAGTTTGAAATTTCTCACATCTTGCTTAGTTATTTGAATTAGTTCTTTGCACTTTAAGATTACTTATTTGCTAAGATTCCTAGTTTACTTTCTTGCTCATGACTTACAACCCCTGATTTCTAACTAATGTTGAAGCACATGTTTGCCCATTCCTTGTGAGATGACCCGATGTTTGAATACTTCGGTTACTTTATTGGGGTTGAACTTGTGACAACCAATTCCTTTCTAAATTTGATCCTCGAGGATTGTTGTTGGTAGAGCTATACTTGCAACACAACTTCATTGAGAAATTCTCTTTCGACGCAATTCCTGCTCCGATCAAAGCTCTCGGAGGATTGATTTATTTTTAACCAAGTAGGTAGAATTATTTTTCATTTAATTGCATTCATATAGATAGATGCATATAGTTTAGGTTGCATTTAGATTAGTTCACATTGAATAAATGTTGATACCCTTTGTTTCTCTCTTGGCTTAAGAATGAGGACATGCTTGGTTTAAGTGTGGAGAGGTTGATAAACCCCATTTGTAGGGTTTATCTTGTATTGATTTTTGGGAATTTTATCACCTTTTGCCCACATTTATTCAATGAAATAGCATAGTTTTATAACTTCTCTCTTAATTGTGCTTAAGAGTGAAAACATGCTTTTTAGGTCTTAAAATAGCTAAATTTAATTCACCTTGATTCCATTAGATGCCTTGATATGTTTGTTAAGTGATTTCAAATTTAGGAGGCAAGGATTGGATCAAGGGAATGAAGAAAAAGCATGTAGAAATGGAGAACTCATGAAGAAATGATGGAATCGCAAAAGCTGTCAAGCCGACCTCTTTGCACTTAATTGGCCCTAACTTGAGCTACAGAGATCCAAATGAGGCGGTTCTAGTTGCGTTGGAAAGCTGACATCTGGGGCTTCGAAACGATATAAGATTTGCCATAGTTGCATCGCATATAATGGCGCGTACATGCACAGTATGCGTATGTGCCGATGGTAGCACATGATTCACTTAATACAACTCGTGGCCAGCGATTTTAGAAGCCTTGTGGGCCCAATCCAACTCATTTCTGATGCTATTTAAGCCAAGAATTGAAAGGGAATCAACATACTTTTGACCATTTAGTTTAGTTTAGTTTACACATGCTTTTAGTTAGTTTCTAGAGAGAGAGAGCTCTCTCTAGAATTAAGATTAGGTTTAGTTCTTAGATCTAGGTTTTTATTCATGCTTTTTTCTAGTTCTTCTTCTCAATTCCTTGTTGTTGCAATCATCATTCTTCTATTCTTTTTTTGTAATTTCCTTTCTGTTGTTCTTATACTTTGTTGTAGATATACTCTTGTCTCTTCTACTTTCTTCCAATTCCATTTGAGGTAATTCATAATAATTGTGCTCCTTTTTTATTGTTGTTGTTGATTTCTTACATTCAGTTGTTGTTAGATTCTACTCTTGTTATCAATTTACTATACTTTTCCTTTGTGCCTTCCAAGTGTTTGATGAAATACTTGGTTGGATTTTAGTATAGATTTTATTCCTCTTGGCCTAGGTAGAGTAATTAGTGACGCTTGAGTTATCTAATTCCTTTGTTGATTGATAATTAGAAGTTGCTAATTGATTTGGATACCACTAAAGCTATTCTTTCCTTTGGAAGTTGGCTAGGACTTGTGGAATCAAGTTAATTCATCCACTTGACTTTCCTCCATGGTTAGAGGTTAACTAAGTGGTAGCAATGAACAATTTTTTGTCACAATTGAGGAGGATAACTAGGATAGGACTTCTAGTTCTCATATCTTGCAAAGAGCTTTGTTAGTTGTTAGTTCATTTTCTTTGCCATTTATATTTCTTGTTTAAAATCTCAAAAACTCCAAAATATCTCATAACCAATAACAAGAACACTTTATTGCAATTCCTAGGGAGAACGACCCAAGGTTTAAATACTTTGGTTTATAGATTTTAGGGGTTTGTTTTAGTGACAAACAAATTTTTGTATGAAAGGATTATTGTTGGTTTAGAAACTATACTTGCAACGAGACTTCAATTGTGAAATTCTAGACCGTCAAAAATCCAATCATCAGTTCTCACCAACCCCATTCAAAAAGTCAGAATCTTAATGGTTCAAGAGTTCTATGCTAATGCATGGATCACCAAGAACCATGATCAAAGTGTGAACCCGAACCCAAAGTATTGGCTTAAAATGGTTAGAGAGAAATACTTAGATTTTAGTCTGAAAAATGTAAGGTTGGCATTGAACTTACCAATGATGAAGGAGATGCACGCCCCTACACTAGAAGGGTCAACTTTGATCAAAGGTTGGACCAAGTCCTCATGGACATATGTGTGGAAAGAACTCAGTGGAAAAGAGACTCTAAAGACAAGCCGGTTCAATTGAGAAGGCATGACCTTAAACCCATGGCTAGAGGATGGTTGGAATTCATCCAACGCTCCATCATTCCTACTAGCAACTGATTCGAAGTGACTGTAGATTAGGCTATCATGATCCATAGCATCATGATTGGAGAGGAAGTAGAAGTTCATGAGGTCATATCTCTAGAACTTTACAAGGTGGCTGACAAGACCTCCACTTTGGCAAGGTTAGTCTTCCCTCATCTCATCTATCACCTATGCAATTTAGCTGGAATTGTCATAGAAGAAGACATCCTCATTGAGGAGGACAAGCCTATCACTAAAAAGAGGATGGAGCAAACAAGAAAGCCCACTCATGGACCTCAACAAGAGCATGAGGAAGTCCCTCATCAAGAAATCCCTGAGATGCCTCAAGAGATGCATTTTCCTTCACACAACTATTGGGACCAACTCAACACCTCTTTAGGAGATTTGAGTTCTAATATGGAGCAACTAAGGATGGAGCACCAAAAGCACTCCATTATTCTCCATGAAATTAGAGAGGATCAAATAGCCATGAAGGAAGAGCAACAAAGGCAAGGAAGAGACATAGAGGAGCTCAAGCGTTCCATTGGATCTTCAAGAGGAAGAACTAGCCACCATCACTAAGGTCGACCCGTCCTTTGATTTCCTTGTTCTTATCTTTCTATTTTTTGATTTTTATGCTTTATGTGTTATCTATGTTTGTGTCTTCATTACATGATCATTAGTGTCTAGTATCTATGTCTTAAGGCTATGAACATCCTATGAATCCTTCACCTTTCTTAAATGAAAAATGTGCCTAATTACAAAAGAACAAGAAGTACTTAAATTTCGAAATTTATCTTGAAATTAGTTTGATTATTTTGATGTGGTGGTAATACTTTTTGTTTTCTGAATGAATGCTTGAACAATGCATAATTTTGATAGTGAAGTTTATGAATGTTAAAATAGTTGGCTCTTAAAAGAATGATGAAAAAAGAGAAATGTTATTGATAATCTGAAAAATCATAAAATTGATTCTTGAAGCAAGAAAAAGCAGTGAATAACCAAGCTTGCGAAAAAAAATGGCGAAAATGAAAAAGAAAGAAAAAGAAAAAGTAAGCAGAAAAAGCCAATAGCCCTTTAAACCAAAAGACAAGGGTAAAAGGGATCCAAGACTTTCAGCATCAATGGATAGGACGGCCCAAAAGAATAAAATCCTAGCCTAAGCGGCTATCAAGCTGTCCCTAACCATGTGCTTGTGTCATGAAGGTCTAAGTTAAAAGCTTGAGACTGAGTGGTAAAAATCGTGATCCAAAGCAGAAGGAGTGTGCTTAAGAACTCTGGACACCTCTAACTGGGGACTTTAGCAAAGCTGAGTCACAATCTGAAAAGGTTCACCCAGTTATGTGTCTGTGGCATTTATGTATCCAGTGGTAATACTGGAAAACAAAGTGCTTAGGGTCACGGCCAAAACTCATAAAGTAGTTGTGTTCAAGAATCAACATACTGAACTAGGAGAATCAACAATACTATCTTAATTCTGAATTCCTAGATATGCCAATTATTCTGAACTTCAAAGGACAAAGTGAGATGCCAAAACTGTTCAGAAGCAAAAAGCTACTAGTCTCGCTCATCTAATTAGAGCTAAGCTTCATTGATATTTTGGAATTCATTGTATATTCTCTTCTTTTTATTCTATTTTGTTTTCAGTTGCTTGGGGACAAGCAACAATTTAAGTTTGGTGTTGTGATGAGCGGATAATTTATACGCTATTTGGCATTATTTTTAGGTAGTTTTTAGTATAATTTAGTTAGTTTTTAGTCTATAATAATTAGTTTTTATGAAAAAATCACATTTCTGAACTTTACTATGAGTTTGTGTATTTTTCTGTGATTTCAGGTATTTTCTGGCTGAAATTGAGGGAACTGAGCAAAAATCTGATTCAGAGGCTGAAAAATGACTGCAGATGTGACGTTAGGATTTTTGCTAGTAAAGAATTTCATAAAAACAGTCGCGTTGTAGATATAGTCTCTAAACCGACAGAAATCCCTTCGTACAAACATTTTGGTTGTCACAAGTAACAAACCCCTAAATAAATTGATAACCGAAGTATTTAAACCTCGGGTCGTCTTCTCAAGGAATTGCAGGGAGGTATGTTCTTATTATTGGTTATGAAAAAGTGTGTTTGGGGTTTTTGGATTAAGGTAAAAAGTTAGTTGGGCAATGGGCACAGGTATATTTTCAAAGTAATAAAAGTAAATGAATGACTGTAAAATAAACTCTTGGCAAGGTGTAAGAACTGGAAGTCCTATCCTGGTTATCCTTATCAATTGTAATGAGAATTTGATTTTTCTCCCACTTTTTAACCTCTAACTATGAAGGTAAGTTAAGTAGATGAATTCCAATTTTCAATTAACAATGAGTTTGTAAGTTAAGTAGATGAATTCCAATTTTCAATTAACAATGAGTTTGATAACTCAAGAGTCACCAATTATTTAACCAAGGCCAAAAGGAAAATTATCTACTCGAATGAAAATAATTTGGATAAGTACCAACAACATAAATTAAAGAAAGCAATCATAGATCTGAAATATCTCAAATAACATTAATTTAAAAGAGTAATCTGTAACATGGAAGAGTTCATAAATTAAATTGGGATAAATAAAAATAAAGAACCTGGGATTGAGAGTCACTCCTAAAACTAAGAGAAGTCCTAAATCCTAATCCTAAGAGAAAGAGGAGAGAACCTCTCTCACTAAAAACTACATCTAAAAAATATGAAAAGTGAATTATTGGAGCATAATTATGAATGGATGCATTCCCCCACTTTATAGCCTCTAATCTGTGTTCTCTGGGCCGAAAACTGGGTCAGAAATAACCCAGAAGTCACTTCCAGCGCTTTCTGGTCCGTACAGGTCACGGAAAAGTGACGCGGCCGCATGGCTCACGTGGCCGCGCGGGTTGCGTTACTGCCAGGTCACGCGTCCGCGTGACTCACGCGTTTGTGTCGCCTGGCATCGGGGTAGCTATGGTAAATTATATATCAAATCGAAGCCCTGGACGTTAGCTTTCCAACGCAACTGGAACCGCATCGTTTGGACCATTGTAGCTAAAGTTATAGCAGTTTGAGTGCGAAGAGGTCATGCTGGACAGCTTAGCAATTTCTCCAACTTATTGTATTCCTTCCACTTTTGCATGCTTCCTTTCCATCCTCTGAGCCATTCCTTCCTTATAATCTCTGAAAACACTTAACACACATATCAAGGCATCTAATGGTAATAAGAGAGGATTAATAATAAGCAAATATAAGTCCAAAGAAGCATGTTTTCAATCAAAGCACAAAATCAGGAAGAAAAATGTAAAACATGCGAATTGTATGAATAAGTGAGTAAAAAGTTGATAAAAACTACTCAATTGAGCATAAGATAAACCATAAAATAGTGGTTTATCAACATCCCCACACTTAAACAATAGCATGTCCTCATGCTAAGCTCAAGAGAAACTATAAAGAGATGAAGAGGAATGATAGAATGTATGAGATGCAACCTATGAATGCAACTAAATGCAACATGCTTCTACCTACTTGTTTAAAAGTAAACAATTCTTTTAAGAACATATATGAACTGGATTTCACTAATTCAAATCATAAAAATGAAGTACAAATAGACTTGCAAGGAGAAAATAGCTCATGAAAGCCGGGAACAAGGGATTGAGCATCGAACCCTGACTGGTAGTGTATACACTCTAATCACTCAAGTGTTTAAGGTTCGATTCTCTCAATTCTCTACTAACCTTGCTTTCTAAGGCTTGTTTTTCTTCTACCAATCAACAAAAATTTAACGCATAAATGCACATATCAAGAGGTCTTTTAAGGGTTGTAATGGGGTTAGGGTCAAGGTAGGATTGTATTTGGCCAAGTGGACTAAAATCTGAATCCTTAATTAACTGAAACTTTTCCACCTAACTTAAACAATCCATGTAATCATAATACAACATCTAACAATCCATTAACCATGTTTTCCACATATTCATGCATTCTAATTTCAAGTACAGTACATATGCATTGCCTTTACTACTTACTTTGGGACATTTTGTCCCCTTTTTCTTATTTGCTCTTTTTCTCTTCTTTTTTTTCAATGCATATGATTAAATTATTGGATGCATGAATCATGTCCTAAACATTTCTTTCACATTTTTAGAAAATTCTAACATACTCAATTCTCAAACCAAATGTTTCCAAATTCACTTCCCCACACTTAATTCATGAGCACTCTCACTAGTCTAAGCTAACCAAGGATTCATTAAGGATATTATTGTTTTCCGCTTAGAGTTAATGATGTGCTAAAGTAAAGAATAAAGGGGTATAATAGGCTCAACATTGGTTTGCAAGGGATAATGAAAGGTAAGGCCATATGGGTATGTAAGCTCAGTGAAACAAATGCCTCAATCATGTAAGTGCATGCATACATCAAATAATGGAAATATAGAATTAAGCAAGACAAAGATCACAATTTTAGAGAGAAAAATACACACTAAAACAAAATTTTGGTTGATAAAATGCAACCAATTCAAATAGGCTCAAAATCTCACAGGTTTTGTGTGTCCGAACTCTAAACCATGTTCCAAAATAATATTTCTTCAAACAAGTGTAACATTAAATTTTTATTCAAATTAGTGAAATGCTCTAAAAGGTTTCTTGAAAAAGAAAATATTACTTTAACCAAGTGGTAAAATATGCAAAAATCAAACAAGTATGCAAATGCAACAACTAATCTGCAAAGAAAATTTAAACATTGGTCTTTGAGACAAGAAAGTACTAACCCGTGGAGATCGATATCGACTTCTCCACACTTAAAGATTGCACCGTCCTCGGTGCATGCTGAGATGTGCAGGTGGATGGGTTATTCCAACTGATGCTTTTCTTCAAGATTTTGCAGATGCACTTGTCTGTCTCCCCATGTAAACGTCTTCCGATTCCCCTCCGGGTGGCCATCCTGAAAGAAAAAGGGAAGAAAAGTAACCAAGAAATAAAGATAAGAAAATAAATAAAGTATTGGTGGATTAATGCCAAATGATAAGGGTCTCATTTACATGGAAGCTTCAACATGTACGCGAGAAAACAATAGAAGTCATGGCATACCTGTGGTATAAAATTTGTAACATAGGGGAGGAGAGTTGGTAATGGAAGTATCAATACAAGTTCATGCCAATGCAAATGGAGTGCAAGTATCATAAAAGATTGGCATTGGCAGATAATTAATATCATCCCACAGTGTAAAACAAGTTACCAAAATAAATTTAAGAAAAGATGCAACAGTAGAATAACTTTTTTTTTAACACCAATGGAAAAATAAAAAAAATTCAGAAAAGAAAATAAAAACAATATGCACAAAATTAAGATGCGATGAATGAGATATGCAAATAAATTAAATAAAATAAAAGATAAGAAGAATGAGAAGGGAAAGAAGTAAAGTAAGAAAGAAAGAAGAAAACATAGAAGAAATTAGCATTGGGGAAGAAAAGATAAGATATTTGGTAAATTAGGATAAGCTGTGCGGCGCAAGCGACGCGGACGCATGGAACACGCGGTCGCGCGACTTGCGCTGATACTGATTGACGTGATCGCGTCGGTCACGCGGTCACGTGACACAATTCATGCTACTGGCGCGAGGGCAGCCTCGCACTCGCACAACTCGCTGTTCAAATTATTATTAGTGCCAAATTTTAAGTGACGCGATCGCGTGAGTGGGCTCTAAAAGAATGTGACGCGGTCGCGTGGGTCACGCGGCCGCGTGTATAGAATTGTGCATTAAGCACCAATCCGGCACCACTCTTGCACAACTTTCGGGTGTGCACCACTTTGACGTCGAAATCTTGGTCACGCGGCCGCATGGGTTGCGCGGTCGCGTGTGAGGCCATTATTCCCATATGACGCGGTCGCATTAGTGACGCGGTCGTGTGGGGTGATTTGTGCCAAAGGCACGCCTCCAGCCACGCTCTCGCGTGACTCTCTGTTCAATTTATTTTCTTCCCTAATGCACCAATGACGCGGACGAATCAGCGACGCTGCCGCGTCGCGTGCGTGCTTTTTTTTTATGCAGATATGTAATTATGTAGTATGCAAAATGCAAAATGATATGAATGTTATGAGTAATTCCAGGTTCAATGAAAAATAAAATAAAACTTGAAAATGATTAAAACTAAATAAAAATGAAAAAGGAACGATCATACTATGGTGGGTTGTCTCCTACCTAGCACTTTTAGTTAAAGTCCTTAAGTTGGACATTTGATGAGCTTCCTGTCATGGTGGCTTATGCTTGTACTGATCCAGGAATCCCCACCAATGTTTGTATCTCCAGTAACCTCCGGGGTCCCAGACTAAGCACGTAAAGCCCTTACTAAGCTTCAAACAGATTCTTAGGCTCCCGGGGTGACAAATGTCAGAACAGATTCCAGGATCCCAAACCTTACCTTTACACCCATTTTTGTCTTGATCTGCATTTTTCCAGCCTGGTGAAAGGTGATCTAAATTCTCACTGCAGCGACCGAACAGCTTCCTAGACCCATTCAGTTGAGCTCTATACCAACCTTTGCGTTTAAACTTAAAGCTTCCAACCATAATGAACCTTGCAGGACAATTCTTACCACTGGCCATCTTCCGCTTACTCTTAATGTCACAAAGAGCTCTAAGTTGACCATCCGTCTCCAGTAGCCCATATTCAAGTGGAATTAGAAAGCTAAGGGATATGAATTTCACCCACTTGAATGTTGTGAAGGATGATGGTAACTTAGGGGGAGGTGTTTCTAATGAATGTGCAAGCTCCACTCTCTTGTGCTCTTCTTCGACATCTTCTACCTCTTGGCAATCTTCTTCAATATCAACCTCTTCCTCTTGGTGAATTTCATCCAATTTAATCTCTTCTTCATTGTTCACCAAGAGCGTGGGATGTTGTGTTTCATCTTCTTTAAACTCCATGTCAAGTCCAATGGAAGAGGATTCAAATGTAGATAAGAAGTCATCAATGATTGAATCCATCTCTTGATCGTCTCCTTCAAAGTCTTCAACTATGATATGCTTTGGAGGTTGTACACCCTCCTCAACATCAGCTTCAAACATCTTTGAAGGATGCTCTATAACTTGACTTTCCCATGGAGGTTCAGCATCTCCTAAGTCTTCAACCACTGCGTCCTTGATGTGTGGAAAATGATCCAACACAAAACTCATCGGCAAGTGTACCGGGTCGCATCAAGTAGTAAAACTCACTTAGAGTGAGGTCGATCCCACAGGGATTGAAGGATTGAGCAATTTTAGTTTAGTGGTTGATTTAGTCAAGCGAATCAAGTATTGGTTGAGTGGTTTATCATTAACAGAAGCTAAATTGCTTGGAATGTAAAGGGAGAAGAGAATATTGCAGTAAATCAAAGAGCGAAGAAAGTAAAGAGACTGAATCTTAAAGAACAAGTAAATGGAATTGCAGAAACTTAGATTGCAAGAAATGTAAATGGATGAAGCTTAAAATGCAAGAAATGTAAATTGCTTGAATCATAAAAGGAATTCGGAGTTGGGATTGCAAAATTTAAACAAGCAAAGGTAAATTGCAACAAATAGAAGAGTAGAGGATTGATTAAATGGAAATAGATCTCGACAGAAAAGTAAAAATGCTTTGAAGATCTAAAAAACAGAAAAGCAATGCTTAAGTTGCAGCAAATTAAAAGTGATTGAAGATCTCAGGAGTGGAAGAGACTAGATAACAAGTCTAGATCTCAAATCCTTCTTTGATCTAACAAGAACAATTGCAAAAGAAATAGAGGAAAGCAAATTGCAGAAATAGCAGAAGGAGAAGCAATGAACAGAAAGTAAAATCCAATTATGCAGAAAATTAAAGAAGAGATCTCAAGGTGAGATTGAAACAGAAGTTCTTCAATTCTTCACCCAAGATCAAAAGCAAGAAAAGTAGAGAGTGCTCAAGCAAGAACAAGGAAGAAGAGAGATCAATTCTCCTTCCCAATTCTCTAAGAAATTCCAAAGTTCAAAATTAAAATGCAAGTAAAAAGGAAAATTCAAAATGAAGTCTAGACCTTCAAAAATAAAAGAAAAGGTAGGTCCTAATTACATCAAACTAGCTCCTATTTATACACTTTCTATTCTTGGATTTTGGGATTTGGATGGGCTTTTTATTTGGTGAAGAAATGAATTAAGTTGGATTTTTAATTGAATTTCAGCCCAAGTTGAGATGTGCTCCCAGGAGGATGCTCAGCTCACAAGTTGAGCTGAGCATTGAGGCCTTGTGTTGATTCCTTTGCACCGTGCCAAGCATCAGGGGAATGCTCAGCTCAACTTGTGAGTTGAGCATTGGTGCCTTGGTGCGCTGCCCTTGGACCGTGCCAAATTTGGTGCGCTTCACTCCTTCCTGGCCGTGCCAAGATGTGCCTCCTTACACCAAGAAGTAGCGCTCTGCTCACTAAGTGAGCTGAGCATTGGTGCTCACAAGGAGAGGTCCTTGGTTCGAAACTTGCTGAATGCATGCGCTGGAGGTTTTCTTGTGGTGCCTTGCTCCTTGCTTCCTTGAGGTGTTGAGTTCGAATCCTGGGGGTGGCATTTTGCTAATTTTTGGCTTGTTTTCCTTTGGAGTAGCGCTTTCCCCCTCCCCTTAGGTCATGGGTTCAAGCCTTGGAGCATGCACTTTGCAACTTATTTTCTTTGAATTATTCTTCAATGCTTTCGACAATGCTCACTTGGTGAGCTGAGCATTGTTTTTCTTTTCCTTGTTTCTTGGCTTCCTATTGTGCTCAGCTCACAAAGTGAGCAGAGCATTGTGCCTTGGTGTGAGCTTCAAGGTTTCATGCGCCACACTTCCTCCTTTCTTTGCCACACTTTCTTTCTTGAGCCACACTTTTTAGGCTACGTTTTCTTCTTTTCTTCTTTTCTTCACCTACAATTAATCAAAACAACCAATCAAAGTATCACCAAATTCACAAGGTTTATAAATCATTAAAATGCAATTAAATTTAGCCTAAACCTCGTGATTTAGCATCAATTATATGGTGGTTGTTTGATTCAAGGAAACCATGCATTTCCAATCCAAATCACATACTTAGAATACAAGAAAGTGCATAAAACCTAATGAAAACAAAGAAAAAGACTAGTGTAACTAGGCTAATATGACTTGTCATCACTCCTCTTCTTCTTCAATAATTCCGGCTTCCTCCACTTGTTCCAATACAAAGCCATGTTCCTCGTTGTCCTCTGGAGTTTCTAGTATCTCCTTCATACTACGTTCTTCATTAGATTGCCCATATGAAGCCATATGGGTTCCTTGAGTATCCGAACATCGGGAAGCTAATTGCTTTAACTTCTCCACTATTGCTTGCTCCAGTTGATAAAGGATTGCAGTACATTGTTTCATTGATTCTTCGAGGCTAACCTGTGATTCTGACTTTGATGGATATGGGTAATGTGTATGAAGGAGTGGTGGTTTGTGGGAGTAATTGGATTGGTATTGGGGTGGTTCTATATATGGTTCATATGGCTCATAAGGTGGTTGTTATAGTGGTTGAGGGTTAGGGTCATATGGAGGTGAATGGCGGAAAGGGGCTCGTGAGCGTGGAAAAGTGACGCGGCCGCATGGCTCACGCGGCCGCATGGGTTGCGTTCCTGCCAAGTCACGCGTCCGCGTGACTCACGCGTTTACGTCGTCTGGTGTTGGGGCAGCTATAGCAAATTATATATCAAATCGAAGCCCCGGATGTTAGCTTTCCAACGCAACTAGAACCGCGTCGTTTGGACCTCTGTAGCTAAAGTTATAGCCGTTTGAGTGCGAAGAGGTCAGGCTGGACATCTTAGCAATTTCTCCAACTTATTGTATTCCTTCCACTTTTGCATGCTTCCTTTCCATCCTCTGAGTCATTCCTGCCTTATAATCTCTGAAAACACTTAACACACATATCAAGGCATCTAATGGTAATAAGAGAGGATTAATAATAAGAAAATATAAGTCCAAAGAAGCATGTTTTCAATCAAAGCACAAAATCAGGAAGAAAAATATAAAACATGCGAATTGTATGAATAAGTGAGTAAAGAGTTGATAAAAACTACTCAATTGAGCATAAGATAAACCATAAAATAGTGGTTTATCAAGATGCTGTTGGATTCTGATCTCCCTGCACTCGAAATGAATTTTCTGGAGCTACAGAAGCCCAATTGGTGTGCTCTCAATTGCGTTAGAAATTAGACATCTTGGGATTTCCAGCAATATATAATGGTCCATACTTTGCCCGAGTTTTGATAACGCGAACTGGCATTTTAACGCCGACTTTCTACCATTTTCTGGCATTAAACGCCAGAACTGGCATACAAGCTGGAGTTAAACACCCAAACTGGCACCAGAGCTGGCGTTTAACTCCAAGAAAAGCCTATGCACATGAAAGCTTCAATGCTCGCCCAAGCACACACCAAGTGGGCCGCGGAAGTGGATTTCTGCATCATTTACTTATTTTTGTAAACCCTAGGTTACTAGTTCATTATAAATAGGACCTTTTACTATTGTATTTTCATCTAGAGATCTTTAGATCATTTTTGAGACTATCCTTGTATCACTGTTGATCTCTTGATCACGTTTAGGGGGCTAGCCATTCGGCCATGCCTGGACCTTCATTACTTATGTATTTTCAACGGTGGAGTTTCTACACCTCATAGATTAAGGTGTGGAGCTCTGCTGTTCCTCATGAATTAATGCAATTACTAATGTTTTCTATTCAATTCAAGCTTATTCTTGTTCTAAGATATTCATTCGCACTTCAACATGATGAATGTGATGATCAAGTGACGCTCATCACCATTCTCACTTATGAACGCGTGCCTGACAACCACTTCCGTTCTACCTGAAAATAAGCTTGAATGTATATCTCTTGGCCTCCTGGTCCACGACGCATGGTTGCCTCTCCTGACAATAGAGCCTTCCATTCCGTGAGATCAGAGTCTTCATGGTATAATCTAGAATCAATTGGTAGCATTCTTGAGATCCGAAAAGTCTAAACCTTGTCTGTGTTATTCCGAGTAGGATCTGGGATGGGATGACTATGATGAGCTTCAAACTCCCGAGTGTTGGGCGTAGTGAGAACCGACAGATGATAACCCCTACGTAACCCATAGCCGGACCATTTTCACTGAGAGGATGGACGATAGTGATTGACAACGGTGATCCCTAACATACAGCTTGCAATGGAAAGGAGTACGCATGACTGGATGAAAGCAGTAGGAAAGCAGGGATTCAAAAAGGAACAAAGCATCTCCACACGCTTATCTGAAATTCCTACCAATGAATTACATAAGTATCTTTATCCTATTTTATGTTTTATCTATTTTTTAATTATCAAAATCCCATAACCATTTGAATCTGCCTGACTGAGATTTACAAGATGACCATAGCTTGCTTCATGCCGACAATCTCCGTGGGATCGACCGTTACTCACGTAAGGTATTACTTGGACGACCCAGTGCACTTGCTGGTAAGCTACGGGGAGTTGTGAAGAAAGTGTGTGAGATCACGATTTCGTGTGGGAACTGTGGGAACTTGGGTTGATAGGAAAGTGTTGAATTCTATTGATAAAATATTAGGAATTTGGGTACCTACTCATGTAAGACCAGAAAAAATTAAAAATCCATGTGCATTGATATGTTATGTTTACTTTTATATTTTTAATTAAAAAAAGAGAAATATATATAATATAAATAAATAAATAAATAAGGGGACAAAAATTACCCCAATGTTAAGTTAATGAAAATTCAATGCATATGTGATACAAATTAAAAGAAAGGTTGATGCATGAGTATGTAATGCAAAAGTGGAAAATTATGGATAGCTAGACATGATTCTAGAGTTATATAAAGTGTGTGTGTTAGGTGAAAGATTAGGTTAGTCAAAGATTCATATTTCAGCTCATTTGACTATACATATATCCTCACCCTTACCTTAGTCCCATTACAACCTTGAAAAGACCTCATGATATTTGCATTGGTACATTAAATATTATTGATTGGTTAGGTGAAGAACAAAGTTTAGAAAGCATGACTAGGGAAGACTGGATTGAATTACCCTATACACTTGAGAGATTAAAGTGCATATACACTACCAGTGAGGGTTCAATAATTGATTCTATGTTCCTTGCTTTCATGAGCTATCTTCTTACAAGTTTACTTGCTCATTATTGTATGATTTGAATTAGTGAAATTTGGCTTATGTTTGTCTTAGAGAACTTATTTACTTTTAACCAAGTAGATAGAAACATCTTAGCATATAGTTGCATTCATATACATAGGTTGCATTGCATTGCATTGCATGAGTCTTACTTTCCCCCATTCACTCTTTTAGCTTCTCTTGAGTTTAGCATGAGGACATGCTAATGTTTAAGTGTGGGGAGATTGATAAACCACTATTTTATGGTTTATCTTGTGTTTAATTGAGTAGTTTTTATCAAGTCTTTATCCACTTATTCATATGATTTGCATGGCTTTACAACTCCTTCCAAGTCTTGATCTATGGTTGAAACTTGCTTCCTAGAGTCTTTAATTTGTGTATTTTAATCATCTCTTATTACCATTTGATGCTGTGATATGTGTGTTAAGTGTTTTCAGAGATTACAGGGTAGGAATGGCTTAGAGGATGGAAAGGAAGCATGCAAAAGTGGAAGAATACAAGAAACTGAAGGAATTGCTGAGCTATCCAGCCTGACCTCTTCACACTCAAACGGTCATAACGTGACCTACAGAGGTCCAAATGAGACGGTTTCAGTTGTGTTTGAAAGCTAACATCCGGATCTTCAAAATGATATATAATTTACCATAGTGGCCATACAGCTAGGCGATGCGCACGTGTGATTTACGTGAACATGTCACAGTGACAAAAAACCAGCGTGGCATATTTCGCCTCCAGCAATTTCTGGGCTGTTTTTGACCCAACTCTCGGTCCAGAAAATACAGATTAGAGGCTATAAAGTGGGGGAATCTATTCATTCATAACAATTCATAATTTTAGGTTTTAGATGTAGTTTTCTAGAGAGAGAGAGGCTCTCTTGTCTCTCTTAGTCTTTAGGATTTAAGATTTCTATTAGTTTTAGGCTATTTCTTCTTCATTCCAGGTTCAATGTTCCTTTGCTTTAAATTCTCTTCTACTTTTATTTATTCTATTATTTTAATTTGTTAATATTGGTTTATGAACTCTATGTTAGGATTGATTTTCTTAATTAATACACATTGAGGTATTTCAGATTTATGATTGCTTTCTTTTGTTTATTATATAAATAGTTTGGATTTTTCTCCTCCCTTTAATTTGGTTGAGTAATTGGTGACACTTGAGTTATCAAACTCAGCTATTGATTGAAAATTAGAATTTGCTTATTGATTTGGATCCCTCTAAAGCTAGTTTTTCCATAGGAGTTGACTAGGACTTGAGGAATCAAATTGATTAGTCCACTTGACTTTCCTTTATTTTGTAAGAGTTAACTAAGTGGGAGCAATAAACAATTCTCATCACACCTGATAAGAATAACTAGGATGGGATTTCCAGTTCTTATACTTTGCAATGGTGTTCATGATAATTATTTTACTTTATTGCTAATTTATTTCCTTATTCCCTATTACAAAACCCCAAAAAGATACTTTTCCATAACCAATAATAAATCATACTTCCCTGCAATTCCTGAAGAGACGACCCAAGGTTTATATACTTCGGTTATAAATTTTATTGGGTTTTGTTACTTGTGACAACCAAACTTTTGTACGAAAGGATTCTCTATTGGTTTAGAAGCTATACTTACAACGCGATTATTTTTGTGAAATTCTTTACCGGCAAGAATCCGTTCATCAATTCTCTTCCACTTTTAACATGAATAAGTAAGCTTCTCATTATCAAATAGGTTATTCCCTTGGTGCTGAATTTTGATTGAATCTTACACATTGAATGCAATAATCAATTCTTCATGATTTAATTCACTTACATGGCTTTACCTAAGTTATTTACGCTTTGATTTTTATTTATTCCTTTAATTGTTACTTAGGTTGCTTGATTGTGGAAAATTTCATTTTTTTGAGCATTTAACAAGTTAAATATGTTTTCCTCAATTAAGTGTCTGTTTACCTATTTGGCTCTAATTTGTATTGTTTAACTATTTCACTTTTGCTTCTGTGATTTTTACTTGTTTCTCCCAAGTTGTATTATGTTTTTGTTTTTTTCAGGATGCCTCGCAAAAGAAAGGAGAAAGCCAACCCTTTGGCTCCTCCTCCTACACGTTCGAGCACTCAGCTAGACACTTTCATCAATGAGGAAGCCCAAGAACAGTACAGAAAATTAGAAAAGAAAGTCTTCCATTATAAAAGGAAGCTCAATGTACCAGAGAAAAATGTGGAACTAATATATAACAGACTCGATTTCTACCAGTGGAAATTCGTAGAATTCGACCCCGTGGAGACTAATGAACACATGGTCAAAGAATTCTATGAAAATCTGCTATAGATAGAGGCCACCACTATTTTGCTGAGAGGTGTCATGTTAGACACCTCTGATCATGGTTTAGAGGCCCTCTTACAGATTCTACATATTTCTCCGGCACGTGATGCTTACCCAAAGATAGAGAAGGACTTGACATCAGGCAAGCTTTCCTTGGATGTTGTTCTGAAGAAGATTTGCCTACTTGCGGCCAAATGGGAATACAGTAGAGGCGAGAATGTGGTCCCACAGAGCATCGGGTGCTCTGACTTACATCTGAGGTGAGGATCTAGCAGCAGATCATTGCTGATTACATCTTGCTGAGCTCGCATTCCACTCACATTCAGGTCCGGGTGGCAGTTCTTCTTTGGGCTATTCTGGAGGGGAATAGGATCTATGTTCTTCCCCTTATCAGAGACTCGATGTGGAAGGTAGACCAGCAGTAGAAGTACAACATTTCCTTCCCTTCGATGATCACCCGCTTGGCTACTTTATCTAGAGTGGAGAGACGTCTAACAGACCAGACGCCAGTCTTTATCAGCAACCAGCCATTCTTATAATACGGTGAATATGATGGACCGCTGCCACAGAAGAAGTGTAAGACTATAGAGCCACCATCATCATCAGAGTCTTCAGCGCCTCCAATACCTTCTGCACCTATACCTCGACTTCAAACACCTTATGAGGCTGGGCAGGCAGTCGAGCCCACTGAGCAGAGAGTCGAGGATAGGGCTGAGCAGCCAGTAGTTGAGAGACCTGAGGAGCCAGCAGCTGTAGCAAAGCAGACAGTAGAGACAGCAGTAGAGCCAGTTGACCAGGCCGTTCAGGAGCCAGCAGCTGAAACCATTCCAGAGCCTTCTCGCGCCATAATTGTTTATTAGCGATATCAGCACCCACCACCGCTAGACGGTGGAACTTCTTAGAGTTGACCACCCCAGTTGGATTTTTTTGACACAGAGGACCGTGCATAATTTAAGTGTGGGGGAGGATCTACAATATTTTGGGTGTAAACATTCTCTCCTGAACACTCTTTATTTAGCTTATTTTTGACTTTATTATGATCTTGTGGATACTTTTAGTACTTGGTCTTTTGCTACATACTAGTATTTTGGTTATGTATGTATGTATTAGTTTCTTCTAGTTTATCTTTAGCATTGCACTTTCTTTTGTTTGGTATATATTATAGATATTAGTTGTGAATGGATGATGTGAATAGCATATGCCTAGCTTAATTTTGATCCTAATTGTTCATGTTAGTTTTTGGTTGTTGAAAGTTAGGAAAGAACTAGGAAATTTTGAACTTTGCATCCATCACAACATCATACATACATATAGGAAATAATTTTGGTGAAAAACAACAGATTTTCCAAGAATTTTGTTTTGAGGGCATTCTATTGAATTGATTCGGAAAATTATTTTTGAACTTGCTTGAATGATTTTTTTTGGAACATAGAAGAGGAAAGAACAAATACCTTGTGAGTTTTTGAGCTATATTGAGTGATAACACATTTTAACCACTAATTTTGTTCATTGTGTGCTATATCTCTTCTATGATTGTGACCTTGGTTTTGCTTGAATCTTTATTTCCAATGATTGATGTTTTGAATGCATTGAGCATGATTGAGGCCATCTTTGTATAGCTTACTTAACCCATATGGCCTACCATTTGCATCTACCATTGTTAACCCCTTTGAGCTTTATTTACCCCATTATTTTTTTTATTAGCACATTACAACCTTAAGCAGAAAACCATGATTTATCATGATTTGTATCCTTGATTAGCCTAGGTTGAGAAGTGTGTTACATTTAAGTGTGGGAGAATTTTGGGAAACATTGGTAGTGAATGAAAATATTTTTTTTTGGGTACTTCATTGAAAATTTTAGAAAATAGGAGCATTCATGTATTAACTACTAAACCATATGCATTTAACTTGAAAAAAAAATTCAAAAGGGGATAAAAGTTACCCCAAAGAGAAAAGAAATGAATAAGGAATGCATATATGGTGTGAATGAAAAAAAAACATACATGAATGTTTGTGGAAAAGAAAAGATGGGAAGTTAGGATTACATATTTTTGTTATTGGATTGATAAAGGTTTAGTTGAAAACTTAAACTAATCAAGGATTCAATTCAATTTAGTCCACTTAGCTATATCTATCCCACCTTATCCCTAACCCCATTATAACTCTATAAAGCCCTCATGATAATTGCATTCATGCATTATATGGTTGTTGATTGTTAGATGAAAAGCAATTTCTTGAAAGCATGACTAGAGAAGACTTGAGTGAATTGACCTAAACACTGAGTGATTAGAGTGTATACACACCAAGTGATGGTTCAATTATTCAATTCTATGTTTCCATACCTCTTATCATGAATTCTTACAAGTTGCTTCATTTTGACGAGTTGAATCAATTCTTTAGATTTTGATTGCATTGGATTAATTCTTTGCTTAGCCCTATATGTCTATACTCTTGCTTGGAAATTTGATTGTTTGTTTTCACCAATTTCATAGGAAACTATAGTATAGATAGATATATAGGTATAGATAGTATATAGTATATTTGCATGCATGTAGATAGTTGCATTCAATAAATTGTTACCCCCTTTGATCATTCTTCATGTTTGGTTTAGCATGAAGACATGCTATTGTTTAAGTATGGAGGAATTTATGAATCCATATTTGATGAGATATTTTGACTTGATTTGGACGGATTTCGTCACATAAACCTACACTTAAGCACTAAAATAGCATACTTTTGTGAATTCTCCCTAATTTGGACTTAAATGTGAAAACATGCATTTTTGTGCTTAAATTAGTGATTTTAATTCCACTTCTATGCCATTCGATGCCGTGATATATATTTTGTGAGTGATTTCAGGTCATTTAGGCAACATTGGCTAGGCAAAAGTGAAAGAAAGCATGTACAAGGAAGAACACCTGAAGAAAACAAGAAAATGACCTTTAGCTCATTCCAAGCCAAGATTCTATTTATGCTTTAAATTCACACACATTTACATCAATCCTTTTTATACCTTACATGTCTATATTACATAGTTAGTTCTTTAATTCCTTTATTAGTTCATTAGTTACAAGTTTGAATGTTCTTTTATTTTTTTATATGTTCATCTCTTCATTGAAAACCCCTTGAACCTCACAACCGAAATTGTATACTCATTGGTTTCAAGTGTCCTTGGGAGACGACCCGGGAATTGAAAACTCCCGAAATTGAATTGGTTTTGAATAGTGACATCTTTGAATTCAAACTTTGGTTATTGGCCAATTGTCGGGTTGGGAGCTTTGAGAAAAAATTCCTAACCCACCTTGGGCCGGCCACCATCCGTCTCAAAAATAGTGGTGCTGAAATGGCGACAACTCATAAGGCCCATTGGCCTAAGTCAGGACAGTAAGAGGCCCAAAGTTGTTTTTCAAGTTCAATGAAAGACACAAATTCAATTTTATTTTTGAATTTATTAGGCATTTTTTTAGTTTGTTTTGCTGTTATAATTTGTTGGAAGATTTGATTTACTTCTGATTTGCTTAGTAGTATTTTTAAGAATTTTAAATTTAAATCTAATCTAATCTAATCTAATGAGATCAAAATATGATTTAAATTAGTTATCATATATCTTTAGGATTTTAAAATTTAAATAAAATCTGATCTAATCCAATAAGATCAAATCTGATTTAAATTAGTTATCTTATCTTTAGGAGATTTATATTAAGTTATCTTATCTTATCTTTTAGTTAGTTTGTTCGGGGCCTATTTAAACACATTTGGTGAGATAATTTACACAACTTCTAATGAATAAAATTTCTTTAGTGCTTTATGCACGTTTTTTTAGTGTAATTAAGTGAGGTGAGTGATTTGCTTCGCTTGTTGCATGAAGAAGATTGATGGATCCAACACTTAAGTGATCCGCGTGGTGGTTTTTTTCAGTTTTTATCCCTTTGATCTAGGTTGTCAAGGACAGGTTCTTTGAAGGTCTAGTACGGAAAACCCTTCCGGTGACCTACATTGCTAAGAACAAGTTTCTTAGAGGTCTAATAGGAAAACCCTTCCAGTGACCTAGGTTCCTAAGAACAAGTTTTTTAGAGGTCTACTAAGAAAACCCCTTATCTATCCTTTATGTTTTTGCTGTGTCTTTCCTGTTGCATCTTTTCTTCATCTTTTTCTTATCCCTTTAACCTTCGTTCATAACTAATCATGACTCTTGCTTCAATCTTTAACCTTTATCTCTTTTTTTTTTCTAATTTATCATATAATATATTCTAACCTCATATTCAGAAAGATCTTAAGAATTTGAAAATAAAATTTTACTTCTTGTCACTGAATAGGCCCCATAGAGTTGAGGTATGAATGCCTCTCATCTTATATATTCTCTATTCTAGACATATTCTATTTTGCCGGTTACGTGCTAATATAAGCTGTGACTTCAAATACTGAAAAATGGTGTTTTTCTTTTCCATTTGGATCATATATAAGAAGCAATAACAACCTGTTTCATTAATCTCCGAGTATTATGATTACAACTATTCTTGTGAATAATGTATAATTGTAACATTCACCATTTAGGTCTTTATGCACTATTTGAATGGTGATTTGCTGTCACATTATATATTTGTACATATTCTCCTATTTTTATTTCATAAAAAAATATTGAAAGTTTGAATTTATTTAAAAAGAAAAAGGTTATAATTAAGTATGTTGAAAATTCTAAAATTTCTTAATCCCAATATTATCCATGTTAAATCTTTAAAAAAGATAGCTGAGAACGTGGAAGCATACCTGAATTTGTGAGTATAATTGATAGAGTTTTATTTTTTTTTATCTTCCTCAACCAAAGCCTTGTATATGCCTAATAAGGCTTAATCACAACTCCTCTAATGGGAAAAGAGCTATGGAGGTGGGTTTAATGCGTTGGGAACCAAAATCCTGAAGTCACTATTTATATTTGCGCGTGGCACTCATTAAATCCTAAAACTCAAATAAAATAGTATCTCTGAGTTTATTCTCGTTTAATTCAAAATCAAAAGTAATAATGACTTATTTAATTCATTATTTATGATAATAAATAAAATCACTGTTATATAAATCATCTAATGTGAAGTAGCTTAATTGCATATATTAACCAAAAATAAAGTAGAAAATAATAATTTTCTAACAAAATAATCACTCAATTTGAATTATAATTAATTGATTGATAAAAATCATAATAAATTGTGTGATACTTAAATATCTAATCAAATTAATTAATTAATATAATTAACTTATTATAATGAATTAAATTTATTGAGTTAAAAAAAGTAAATCGAGAAACACTCTCAAAAGCATGTCATGTTAGCTTCATCAGTAAGTGCAGAAACCTGATTTTTATGTAATATAATAGATATAATAAATAGATGAATACAAGATTGAGATAATAATAACATGATTTTGACGTCGTATAAATAATAAATAATTAAAGTGTAAAAGAGTATTTTGTATTTTGTTTGTCCTATTCTTTCAATCTTATAATTTTGTGAGAAGATGAAAGAATATTTCAATAAAATTCTAATATTTTCTTGACAATATTTTTTTAACATGTCTTTGACAATCGGTCAAATGCAAGAAAAGTTTCAAATGATAGTTGTCAGACATACAAGACATGCTATTCGGATTTAAGATAACCATGACTCTTGCTTCAATTTTTAACATTTTTTCTCTCTTTTTTCTCCTTTCTAATTTATCATCTAACAGATTCTAACTTCATATTCAGAAAAATCTAAAGAATTTGCAAATAAAACTTTATTTATTGCAACCGAATAAGTTCCCATAGAGTTGAGTTACGAATGCCTCTCATCTTATATGTTTCTTCATTCTAGACACATTTTATTTAGTCAGTTATCTACTATTGTAAGCTGTGACTTAAAATATTAAAAAGTGGTATTTTTTATTCCATTCGGGTCATATATAAGAAGCAATAGCAACATGCTTTATTAATAGCCTGTTTAAAAACTTTTAATGGTTTAGAATTGAATTGAATTCTAGTATTTGGAATGAATTAGTAAAACTATAAAATTGAATTGAATTCCAATATTTGGAATGTTTATCAAATGAATTAAAATTTTATAATGGACAACTTTATCTTTTATTATATAACATTATATTTAAATAATAAATATACTTATTTAGTAAATTATATGAAATAATTAAAAATTATATTTTTAATTAAAATTTTCTTTAACTGAAATTTTTTCATCTCTTTTAAAAAAATAAAAATTAAATTAATCTAGAAATATTAAATTTAAAACATTATTATTAATTAAAAAATTAAATGCGTTCTTGGAGCTACAGAAGTCCAAATGGCGTGCTCTTAACGACTATGTTAAGCTAACATTCAGGGATTTTCAGAAATATATAATAGTCCATACTTTGTTTAGGAAATGTAGGTCCAAAACTGGCATTCAACGCTAGCCATCAGCCCCATTCCTGGCGTCCAGCGCCCGTAGGGGGCAACTGGAGTTCAACAACCAAAAGGGGTCCCTAGCTAGCGTTCAACACCCCTAAGGGATACTAGCATGTGGGAGACACTCAAGCTCAGCCCAAACACTCACCAAGTGGATCCGAGAAGTGGATTTTCGCACTATCAACTTAGTTTATCTTATTTCTATAATCTTTAGTCATTAGATTAGTATATATATACAAGAGTTCACCCTTGTTAGAGAACTCTTGCTCATTTGAACCTTTCATTGTATTTTTCTATCAGCATGAGTTCTATGCTAATGCATGGGTTACTAAAAACCATGACACTAGTGTAAACTCAAATCCCAAAAATTGGAGCACTATGGTCCGAGGGCGTCTCTTGGACTTCAACCCGAAAAGTGTAAGGTTGGCACTCTATTTGCCAATGATGCAAGGAGAACCACATCCTTACACTATGAGAGTCAATTTTGACCAAAGACTGGACCAAGTCCTTTCAGACATTTATGTGGAAGGAGCTCAGTCAAAAAAGGATACTCAAGGCAAGCCTATCCAACTGAGAAGGCTTGACCTCAAGCCCATAGCTAGAGGATGGTTGGAATTCATCCAACGCTCTATCATCCCTACTAGCAATCGGTTAGAAGTGACCATTGACAGAGCTATCATGATTGGAAGTGAGGTGGAAGTACATAAGGTAATACCTCAAGAGTTGTACAAGAAAGCTGAAAAGCCTTCCACCTTAGCAAGGTTGGCCTTCCCCCACCTTATCTGTCACTTATGTAATTCAGCTGGAATTTTCATAGAAGGAGATATTCTTATTGAGGAGGACAAGCCCATCACTAAAAGAAGGATAGAGTGAACTAGAGAGCCAGTAGATGGACCACAGCAAGAGCATATGGAGTTGCCTCAACAAAAATTTCCTGAGATGCCTCAAGGGATGCATTTATCTCCCAAGGCTATTGGGACCAATTGCACAATTTTCTAGGAGAATTAGGCTCCAAAATAGATCAACTAAGGATGGGACATCAAGAGTATTCCACCATCCTCCATGACATTAGAGAAGATCAAAGGGCCATGAGGGAAGAATAAAGAGTTATGAGGGAAGAACAATAGAGGCAGGGGCGTGACATAGAAGAAATCAAGAACTCCATTGGATCCTCCAGAAGGAGTAGTAGCTGCCATCACTAAGGTGGATTCGTTCCCTTTACTCCCCTATTGCCTATGTTATTCTTTCTATTTTCCATGCATTTTGTTTTACTGTCTGTTTCCAGTGCATGATCATCTTTTGTATGCCTTAAAGCTATGAAATATTCCATGCATCTCTCACCATGCTTAAAATAAAATTATTTTATTTGAAAAAGAGAAGTAAGATGTATGAGTTTCAAGTTTTATATTAGGAATAGTTCAATTATGTGATGTGGTGGCATTGCTTTTGTTTTCTTAATGCATGAATGAACAGTGTATGTTTGATGTTGGAGCTAAGAATGTTGGCTCTTGAAAGAATGATGATAAAAGTGAAGTATTATTGGTAATCTGAAAAATCCAAAAATTGATTCTTGAAGCAAGAAAAAGCAGCAAAGAGCAATAAAAGAAAAAAATTATATATATGCTTATGCGAAAAAAAAGCAAGCAGAAAAAGAAAGAAACAGAAAAAGCTAATAGCTCTTTAAACCAAAAGGCAAGAGCAAGGAACCAAGGCTTTGAGCATCAATGGTTTGGAGGGGTTAAAAGAAAGAAATATCTTAGCCTAAAAAGTTCAATTGAACTTCTCCCCTAACTATATGCTTGTAGTGTGAAGGTGTTAAGTGAAAAACTTGAGACTGAGCAGTTAAAGTCGTGATCCAAAGCAAAAGAGTGTGCTTAAGAACTCTGGACACCACTGGCGGGGGATTCTAGCAAAGCTGAGTCACAGTCCGAAAGGGTTCACCCAGTTAAGTGTCTGTGACATTTATGTATCCGGTGGTAATACTGGAAAACAAAGTGCTTAGGGTCACGACCAAGACTCTAAAGAAGTTGTGTTCAAGAAAAAAAAAGAACTTAACTAGGAGAATCAATAATATCATCTGGATTCTAAGTTCCTAATGATGTCAATCATTCTAAGCTTCAATGGAAAGTGAGATGCCAAAACTATTCAGAAGCAAAAAGCTACTAGTCCTCTAATTGAAAATGAGTTTTATTGAGAACTCTGAGATTCATTGTATCCTTCTCTTCTTTTTATCTTACTTTATTTTTGGTTGCTTGGGGACAAGCAAAAATTCAAGTTTGGTGTTCTGATGAGCAGATATTTTATACGCTTTTTGGCATTGTTTTTATATAGTTTTTAGTATGTTATGTTTAAGTTTTATTATGTTTTCATAGGTTTTAGTGAAAAATTCACATTTTTGGATTCTACTTTGCGTTTTTGTGTTTTATGGTGATTTCAGGTATTTTCTCGCTGAAATTGAGAAGCTTGAGCAGAAGTCTAATTCAGAAGCAGAGAAAGGACTACAAATGCTGTCAGTATCTGGCCTCTGTGCACTCGATGGAGCTTTTCTGGAGCTACAGAAGTCCAAATGGCGCGCTCTCAATGGCTATGGAAAGCTAACATCCAAGGCTTTCCAGAAATATATAATAGTTTTTTCTTTGTTTCGGAAATGAAGGCCCAAAACTGGCGTTCAACACTAGCCACCAGCCCCATTCTTGGCGTCCAGTGCCCATAGGGGAACAACTAGAGTTCAACGCCCAAAAGGGGGTCCCTAGCCAGCGTTCAACGCCCCTAAGTTACACTAGCACGTGGGAGACACTCAAGCGCAGCGCAAATACTCACCAATTGGGCCCCATAAGTGGATTTTTGCACTATCAACTTAGTTTATCTTATGTAATCCTTAGTCATTAGATTAGTATATATATACAAGAGTTCACCCTTGTTGGAGAACTCTTGCCCATTCGAACCTTTCATTGTATTTTTCTATCAGCATGAGTCACTAACCTCCTAAGGTTAAGGTTAAGAGCACTACTGAGTTTCATGGAACAATAATATTACTGTTTTCATTCAATATGCCTGATTCTGTTCTCTTATGCAACCTCGTTCTTCATCTTAAGAATTGAGGGTGACCCGTGACAATCACCCTTGTTCTACATGGGTTCTGTACGATTCCTGACCCGAATAGCATTGAACTAAAACTAGAGATTGCATTACAGATTCCAGTAGAGCATCTGAGCAACTTTGGATATGTGACATATTATCTCATTGACTATGGGTGCGTGAGGTCTCTGTGGTGTTAAGGCTAGAGTCAGAAAAGTAGCACTTTCTGATTTGGAAGATCTGCCTTGTTTGTGGCACCTTGAGTAGGATCGTGATGAGGAGTGGACTGGTTAGAGCTTCATCTTCTTCAACAGTGAGAAACCTAGAGGTGACTTAATGAGAGGACATGAGTCATCTCAACGTGGAGGATTGTCGCAGTAGAGGAGGTTAACTTGATGAGAGGACATGAGTTAATCACTTACGGCTGCCATTGAAGGAATCAAAAGGTTATTGAAGAAGACAGTAAGAAAAGTTAATTTGAAAAGACAAAGCATCTCCGAAGCCTCAACCATTCTATCACCATTGATTTCTTGTCTCATTAGTAACTAACGTTTTATTTAATTATTTTGTTTTATGCTTTTTTCGTGACAACTTATAATTTTCTATCCGCCTAACTAAGATCTGCAATGTGTCCACTGCTTGCTCAAACCAACAATCCTCATGGGATCGACCCTGACTCACCTAAGGTATTATTTGGATGACCTGGTATACTTGCCGATCTATCTGTGCGAATTCTGTGAAGCCGGTTTTGTGCACCATTAAATCTTTAAGAAAGATAGTTAAGAGTGCAAAAGCGTACCTGAATTCGTGAGTATAATTGAGAGGATTTTAGTTTTTTGATCTTCCTCAACAACCAATGCAAAGCTTTTTGTATTCTTGATAGGACTGAATCACAACCCCTCTAATGGGAAAAGAGTTACGGAGACAAATTTGATCTATTGGAGACTAAAACCTTGAAGTCACTATTTGTACTTGAGTGTGGCACTCATTAAATCTTAAAATCTAGATAAAATAGTATCTCTAGTTTTGTTCTTATTTAATTCCAAATAAAAAATAATAGTGACTTATTTAATTCAGTATTGATGAGGGAAAAATGAGTCCACACAAAAACTAACCGGTAAGTGTACCGGGTCGCATCAAGTAGTAATTACTCACAAGAGTGAGGTCGATCCCACAGGGATTGATGGATCAAGCAATTTTAGTGGGTGATATGTCTAGTCAAGCAAACATTGGTAAATTGAGTGAAATTCAAGCAGCAAAATGTAAATGACAAGGAATTTAAAGTTGCAGAATGTAAATGGGCAGAAAACTTAAAGAGCAAAAAAGTAGATTTCAGAAGCTTAAATGACAAGAAAGGTAAAGTGCAGTAAATGTAAAGGGGGCTGGATGCTCGAAAATTAAATGAAAGTAGTAAATCAAAGCTCAGAACAATTATAGAGGAATTAAATTGAATGAAAATTAAATTCAGATAACAACAAACTTCAAATGTAAAGTTGCAGAAAATGGAATTTCAGAAAAGGAAATTGTAGCAGAAGAGAAAATTATAGCAGAGAAGGAAATTGAAATTTGCATAAGCCAAATTAAATTCAAGACTTGAAATGTAAAAATGCAGAAAGATAAAAGTGTATCAAAGAGAGTTTTTAACTCTAATCCTACTCCTAATGCTCTCTAGCAGAGCCAGCCTCTCGAATGAAATGAAACTGATGCCCTTTTATAGGCTTTTTACAAAAATGAAATTGAAAATGACACTGAAAACAAATTACAATTAAAATGAAATTCCTAATCTAATTGTTTCTTATGCCTTTGAGTGATGTCCATGAGTTTTGCTTGCTTTGATGTTTCGATGGGCTTTCCAAAATTGGCCTTGAATGAATGGTTCAGGAGTGGCTTGGTTCAATTGAGTTGGAGGCATGGGTAAACTCCCAGGGGAGTGCTCCGCTCAGTTAGTGAGCATTGTGCTCACTTCCCGTGGGCCAAGCATGCCCTTGATAAACCCATATTTTACGGTTTATCTTGTGCTTAATTGAGTGGATTTTATCAACTCTTCACCCACTTATTCATACTATTTGCATGGTTTTGAATTTGCCTTCCTAATTATGTGCTTTGATTGAAAACATGCTTCTTTGACTTTAATTTTATTAATATTAATTCTCTTTTTATACCATTAGATGCCTTGATATGTGTGTTAAGTGTTTTCAGAGATTACAAGGCAGGAATGGCTCAGAGGATGGAAAGGAAGCATGCAAAAGTGGAAGGAATACAAGAAGTTGGAGAAACTGCTAAGCTGTCCAGCCTGACCTCTTCGCACTCAAACAGAGATAACTTTAGCTACAGAGGTCCAAACGACGCGGTTCTAGTTTCGTTGGAAAGCTAATGTCCAGGGCTTCGATTTGATATATAATATACTATAGTAGCCCTGACGCTAGGTGACGCGACCGCGTGCTCCATGCGGCCGCATCGCAAGTGACGGAAATCAGCGAAGTTAAATTCGCAACCAGCGAATTCTGGGCTGTTTCTGACCCAGTTCTCGGCCCAGAAAACACAGATTAGAGGCTATAAAGTGGGAGAATGCATCCATTCATTATCATGCACTCATAATTCACTTCTCATGATTTAGATTAGTTTTGAGAGAGGTTCTCTCCTCTCTCTCTTAGGATTAGAAATTAGGATTTTTTAGAAACTAGGATTTAGGACTTCTCTTGGTTTTTAAGAGTGACTCTCGATTCAGGTTCAATGTTCCTTTTTATTTATTTTTCCAATTAAATTTACGAACTCTTCCATGTTACAGATTACTCTTTTAAATTAATGCTATTTGAGATATTTCAGATCTATGATTGCTTTCTTTAATTTATGTTGTCGGTACGTATCCAAATTATTTTCATTCGAGTAGATAGTTTTCCTTTTGGTTCTGGTTAAATAACTGGCGACTCTTGAGTTATCAAACTCATTGTTAATTGAAAATTGGAATTCATCCACTTAACTTACCTTCATAGTTAGAGGTTAACAAAGTGGGAGAAAAATCCAATTCTCATTACAATTGATAAGGATAACCAGGATAGGACCTCCCGTTCCCATACCTTGCCAAGAGTTTATTTTACAGTCATTCATTTACTTTTATTGCTTTGAAAATATACCTGTGCCCATTGCCCAACTAACCTTTTACCTTGATCCAAAAACCCCAAACACACTTTTTCATAACCAATAATAAGAACATACCTCCCTGCAATTCCTTGAGAAGACGACCCGAGGTTTAAATACTCGGTTATCAATTTTAAAGGGGTTTGTTACTTGTGACAACCAAAACGTTTGTACGAAGGGATTTTTGTCGGTTTAGAGACTATATCTACAACACGACTGTTTTTATGAAATTCTTTACTGGCAAAAATCCTAACGTCAAAATGGCACCGTTGCCGGGGAATTGCAAACGTGTGCCTTATTATTGGTTATTGTAAATATTTTTCAAAAATAAAATAAAATAAAATAAAATAAAATAAAATAAAAAATATATTTATCTTCTTTAAAATCTTATCTTTTTCAAAATATTTTCTTTTTGTTGATTTTTATTTTTATTTTATCTCACTACTATGAACTCTCACCCCTTTGGCTATGAGTCTGGTTACAGTAATGTTGCAGGAAGAAGAAATTACAATGAGAACAGGCATCAAGGTTGGAACAATTAAAGATGGGAGGAGCCACAAGGATTTGATCAACCCTCATGGCAACAACCACCTCCAATGGACTATCAACAACCACCACCATATGCCTATGAACCATTTCCTCAACATAACTTTGGACCACCACACTCACAAGCCCCTTTCCGCCATTCACCTCCATATGACCCTAACCCTCAACCACCATACCAGCCACCTTATGAGCCATATGAACCATATATAGAACCACCCCAATTCCAACCTAATTACTCACAAGAACCACCACTTCAATATTCACCATCTCCATATCCATCAATCCAAGAGCATTATGATCCTACTTATGAAAACCGAGTGCATCAAGAGGCAAAGGATCGTCTCAAGGAAACAATGGATCAATTTCAGGCAACCACTCAACAACTGGGGCAAGTATTAATTCAATGGGCTTCTAGATACTTAAATACACAAGGATCAGCCACAGCCCCATGTGGACAGTCTAGTGAAGAGCATAGCATAAAGGAGATACCAGAAACCCCAGTGAACAAGACAGAGAATGAATTCGTACTAGAACAAGTAGAAGAAGCTGTCATTGTTCAAGAAGAAGAAGAAGTGGTTGAAGACTTAGGAGATGCAGAACCTCCATGGGAAAGTCAAGACATAGAGCCTCCTTCCAAGACGGTTGAAATTGATGTTGAGGAGGGTGTACAACCTCCAAAGCATATCATAGTTGAAGACTTGGAAGAGGTTGATCAAGAGATGGAGATTCAAGAAAAAGAAGTACAACCTCCCATGCCCTTGGAAAGCAATGAAGAGATGATTGAATTGGAAGAAAGCTACCAAGAGGAAGAGGTTGAAATTGAAAAAGCTTGCAAAGAGGTGGTAATTATCAGAGAAGAGCACAAGGGAGTGGAGCTTGCAATTTCATTAAAGAAACCTCCCCCTAAGTTGCCATCATCCTTCACAACATTCAAGTGGGTAAAATTCATATCCCTTAGCTTTCTAATTCCACTTGAATATGGGCTACTGGAGACGGATGGTCAACTTAGAGCTCTTTGTGGCATTAAGAGTAAAAGGAAGATGGTCAGTGGTAAGAATTGTCCTGCAAGGTTCATCATGGTTGGAAGCTTTAAGTTCAAACGCAAAGGTTGGTATAAAGCTCAACTGAATGGGTCTAGGAAGCTGTTTGGTCGCTGCAGTGAGAATTCAGATCACCTTTCACCCGGCTGGAAAAATGCAGATCAAGACAAAAACGGGTGTAAAGGTAAAGTTTGGGATCCTGGAATCTGTTCTGACATTTGTCACCTCGGGAGCCTAAGAATCTATTTGAAGCTTCGTAAGGGCTTTACGTGCTTAGTCTGGGACCCCGGAGGTTACTGGAGATACAAACATTGGTGGAGATTCTTGGATCAGTACAAGCATAAGCCACCATGACAGGAAGCTCATCAATTGTCCAACTTAAGGACTTTAACTAAAAGTGCTAGGTGGGAGACAACCCACCATGGTATGATCGTCCTTTTTCATTTTTATTTAGTTTTATTTGTTTTTGAATTTTATTTTATTTTGTTATATTGAACCTGGAATTTTGCATCTCATTCACATTAAGCATTGCATTCTGCATTCTGCATTTTTCAGTTATTAAAAAAAAAATTCGCTACGCGACGCGACCGCATCAACGACGCGTCCGCGTCGCAAGGGGAGAAGAGAAAAATAAAAACGAACAGAGAGTCACGCTGGAGCATGGCTGGAGGCGTGCCAGTGGCACAAATCGACCCACGCGATCGCGTCGCTGACGCGTCCGCGTCACATGGGCATAATGGCCTCCCACGCGACCGCGTGCCCCACGCGGCCGCGTGCCCTGATTTTCGACGTCAAAAAGGTGCATGGTCGAAAGTTGTGCTGGAATTGGGCTGGACTCGTGCTAGAAGCCCAAGCCCTCCCACGCGACCGCGTGCCCCACGCGGCCGCGTCGTTTTCCAAAAATGGCCATCCACGCGATCGCGTCACCCACGTGATCGCGTCACCCCAATTTTGGGAAATAAATTAATTTGAACAGAGAGTTGTGCAGGCGCGAGGCTGCACTCGCGCCACTAGCACAAATCGAGTCACGCGATAGCGTGCCCCACGCGTCCGCGTCGCCCAACCTTATCACGCACCACGCGACCGCGTCGCCAGCGTCGCACAACCTATCCAGATTAGTGCCAATTTTCTTATCTTCTCTTTTCTAATCCTAATTTCTTCCTTCTCTCTCCTTTCTCACTTTCTTTTTTCTTCTCATCCTTCTTCCCTCTCATTTTATTTTATTTCATTTATTTGCATATTTCATTCATTGTATTATTCTCATTGGTGTTGGAGTTTTATTTGGATAAGTACCTTATTTTATTTGAGCACGTGGCTACTCAAAAAAGAGATTTTACAATTGACATTTACTCATGGCTCTCATATACATTTGGATTACATTATTTTCATCCCTATTTTAACTTGCACACCCAATGTATTTGGGATTATCATTCACAATTTTCATCATTACACATGCTCTTTAATTTGGCACATTTATTACTTGATGCTTGAGCTATGCCTCTCATGCCTATTATTTGCATGTTTTTACCCTCTTGCATCTAATTATTTTGAATTGCTCTTTATTGTTGTCTTCCCTACATGTTGTAGCTACCATGTAGATGGACTATCATCTTTCCTTTGGCATTCTTTATCACTTGGAATTTCCTCCCTTCTGGTCTTAGTTTTCTATATTTCACACTCTTCCTTTTTCTTCTTCCTTAGGCATGGGTACCAAGAAAGGAAAAGAGAAGGCCACTGACAAGACACCAGCAAGGAAAGGAACCAAGAGATCTCCAACTAAGGCGCCTCCATCTACTAGCGTCAGTTGGAGCAACCCGTCCACCTGCACATCTCAGCATGCACCGAGGATGGTGCAATCTTTAAGTGTGGGGAGGTCGATACCGATCCCCATGGGTTAGTTACTTCTTAACTCAACACCAATATTTTATTTTATTTGTTTGATCATTGTTGCATTTGCATGTTTGTTTGATTTTTGTGCATATTTTACCACTTGGTTAAAGTAATATTTTCTTTTTCAAGAAACCTTTTAGAAAATTTCACTAATTTGAATAAAATTTAATGTTACACTTGTTTGAAGAGATATTATACTAGAACATGGTTTAGAACTCGAACACACAAAACCTGTGAGATTTTTGAGCCTATTTGAATTGGTTGCTGGTGGACGAAATTGTGATCACTATTCTTTAAGTTGAACTTTTATGGAATTTGAAATTGGCATGAGTGGACACAACTCCGTTCAACTAACCAGCAAGTGTACTGGGTCGTCCAAGTAATAAACCTTACGCGAGTAAAGGTCGATCCCACAGAGATTGTTGGTATGAAGCAAGCTATGGTCACCTTGTAAATCTCAGTTAGGCAGATAAAATTATGGAATTTAGAAAATCAAATAATAAAAAGAAATAATAAAAGGGATACTTATGCAGATTCATTGGTGGGAATTTCAGATAAGCATATGGAGATACTGTATGGCTCACGGACGCCTACTTTCCTACTGCTTCAACTCAATCCTTCTTACTCCTTTCCATGGCAAGCTGTGTATAGGGGTTCACCATTCGACGATGGCTACTTTGAATCCTCTCGGGAAAATGGTCCTCTGCGGCTGTCACTCGCATGCCTAATCGTCTGGAGGCATCACACTGGCCGAAGGCTACATCCCATCCTCGCAGTGAAAACTACGCTCACGCGCTCTGTCACAGCACGGCTAATCACTGGTTAGTTCCCGTTCCTACTGGAATAGAATCCCTTGATTCTTTTGCGTCTGTCACTAACGCCCAGCACTTGCGAGTCTGAAGCACGTCACAGTCATTCATTACCGGAATCCTACTCGGAATACCACAGACAAGGTTAGACTTTCCGGATTCCCAGGATCCTACTCAGAATACCACAGACAAGGTGAGACTTTCCGGATCCTCATAAATGCCGCCATCTATCTAGCTTATACCACGAAGATTCTGTTGGGGAATCTAAGAGATACACATTCAAGCTCTGTTGCATGTAGAACGGAAGTGGTTGTCAATCACGTGCGTTCATAAGTGAGAATGATAATGAGCGTCACATAATCATCACATTCATCATGTTCTTGGGTACGAATGAATATCTTGGAATAAGAATAAGAGAGATTTGAATAAAAGAAAATAGAATTGCATTAATACTTGAGGTACAGTAGAGCTCCACACCCTTAATCTATGGTGTGCAGAAACTCTACCGTTGAAAATACATAAGTAAAAGGTTTAGGCATGGCCGAATGGCCAGCCCCCTGAATGTGATCAATAGTCTCCTAAGATGAAAAATAAAACAAAACTGAGACCAAACATGTCTAATACAATAGTAACTTATCCTATTTATACTAGACTAGCTACTAGGGTTTACATGAGTAAGTATTTGATGCATAAATCCACTTCCGGGGCCCACTTGGTGTATGTTTGGGCTGAGCTTGATCTATCCACAAGCTGAGGTTTTTCTTGGAGTTGAACTCCAAGTTATGACGTGTTTTGGGCGTTCAACTCCGGATCATGACGTTTTTCTGGCGTTTAACTCCAGACAGCAGCATGTACTTGGCGTTCAACACCAAGTTACGTCGTCAATTCCCGAATAAAGTATGGACTATTATATATTGCTGGAAAGCTCTGGATGTCTACTTTCCAACGCCGTTCAGAGCGCGCCAATTGGAGTTCTGTAGCTCCAGAAAATCCATTTCGAGTTCAGGGATGTCAGATTCCAACAGCATCAGCAGTCCTTTTGTCAGCCTTTTTTCAGAGATTTGCTCAAGTCCCTCAATTTCAGCCAGAAATTACCTGAAATCACAGAAAAACACACAAACTCACAGTAAAGTCCAGAAATGTGAATTTAACATAAAAACTAATGAAAACATCCCTAAAAGTAGCTCAAACTTACTAAAAACTACCTAAAAACAATGCCAAAAAGCGTATAAATTATCCGCTCATCACAACACCAAACTTAAATTGTTGCTTGTCCCCAAGCAACTGAAAATCAAATAGGATAAAAGAAGAGAATATACTATAAATTCCAGAATATCAATGAATATTAATTATAATTAGATGAGCGGGACTTGTAGCTTTTTGCTTCTGAACAGTTTTGGCATCTCACTTTTTCCTTTGTAATTCAGAGTGATTGGCGTCTCTGGGAACTTAGAATTTTGGATAGTGTTATTGACTTTCCTAGTTAAGCATGTTGATTCTTGAACACAGCTACTTATGAGTCTTGGCCGTGGCCCTAAGCATTTTGTTTTCCAGTATTACCACCGGATACATAAATGCCACAGACACATAACTGGGTGAACCTTTTCAGATTGTGACTTAGCTTTGCTAGAGTCCCCAGTTAGTGGTGTCCAGAGCTCTTAAGCACACTCTTTTGCTTTGGATCACGACTTTAACCACTCAGTCTCAAGCTTTTCACTTGGACCTTCATGACACAAGCACATGGTTAGGGACAGCTTGATTTAGCCGCTTAGGCCTGGATTTAATTTCCTTGGGCCCTCCTATCCATTGATGCTCAAAGCCTTTGATCCTTTTTACCCTTGCCTTTTGGTTTTAAGGGCTATTGGCTTTTTCTACTGCTCCTTCTTTTTCTTTCTATATATTTTTTTTTTCGCCATTTTTTTTCGCCACAAGCTTTTGCTTTTCACTGCTTTTTTTTGCTTCAAGAATCAATTTCATGATTTTTTCAGATCCTCAATAACATTTCTCTTTGTTCATCATTCTTTCAAGAGCCAACAATTTTAACACTCATAAACAACAATATCAAAAGACATATGCACTGTTCAATCATTCATTCAGAAAACAAAAAGTATTGTCACCACATTAATATAATTAAAATTAAATTCAAGGATAAATTCGAAATTCATGTACTTCTTGTTCTTTTGAATTAAAACATTTTTCATTTAAGAGAGGTGAAGGATTAATGGATTTTATTCATAGCTTTAAGGCATGGTTGCATACTAATGATCATGAAGTAGAGACACAAAACATAGATAAACACAATATTAAAAACCGAAAACAGAAAGAAATAAAGAACAAGGAATGAATCCACCTTTAATGGCGTCTTCTTCTTGAAGGACCAACAATGTCCTTAAGCTCTTCAATGTCCCTTCCTTGCCTTTGTTGCTCCTCCCTCATTGCTCTTTGATCTTCTCTTATTTCTTGGAGAATGATGGAGTGCTCATGATGTTCCACCCTTAATTGTTCCACATTGTGGTTCAAATCTTCTAAGGAGGTGTTGAGTTGCTCCCAATAGTTGTTGGGAGGAAAGTGCATCCCTTGAGGCATCTTAGGAATTTGTTGATGATGAGCTTCCTCATGCACTTCTTGAGAACCGTGCATGGTCTCTCTTGCTTGCTCCATCCTCTTCTTGGTGATGGGCTTATCCTCTTCAATGGGGGTATCTCCTTCTATGATAACTCTAGCTGAGTAACACAGATGGCAAATAAGGTGAGGAAAAGCTAGCCTTGCCATGGTGGAGGACTTATCGGCTATTTTGTAGAGTTCATTGGAGATGACCTCATGAACTTCTACTTCCTCTCCAATCATGATGCTATGGATCATGATGGCCCGATCCACAGTGACTTCAGATCGGTTGCTAGTAGGAATGATGGAGCGTTGAATGAACTCCAACCATCCTCTAGCCACAGGCTTGAGATCCAGTCTTCTTAGTTGAACTGGCTTGCCTTTAGAATCTATTCTCCACTGAGCTCCTTCCACACATATGTCCATAAGGACTTGGTCCAACCTTTGGTTAAAGTTGACCCTTCTAGTGTAGGGGCGTTCATCTCCTTGCATCATGGGCAAGTGAAACGCCAACCTCACATTTTTCGGACTAAAATCTAAGTATTTCCCCCGAACCATTGTGAGATAGTTCTTTGGATTCGGGTTTATACTTTGATCATGGTTCCTAGTGATCTATGCATTGGCATAGAACTCTTGAACCATCAATATTCTGACTTGTTGCATGGGGTTGGTTAGGACTTCCCAACCTCTTCTTTGGATTTCATGTCGGATTTCTGGATACTCATTCTTTTTGAGCTTGAAAGGGACCTCGGGGATCACCTTCTTCTTTGCCACAACATCATAGAAGTGGTCTTGATGGCTCTTGGAGATGAATCTTTCCATCTCCCATGACTCGGAGGTGGAAGCTTTTGTCTTCCCTTTCCCTTTTCTAGAGGATGCTCCGGCCTTAGGTGCCATTGATGGTAATGGAAAAACAAAAAGCTTATGCTTTTACCACACCAAACTTAAAATTTTGCTCACCCTCGAGCAAGAAAGAAAAGAAGAGAAGAAGAAGAAGAAGAAGAAAATATGGTAGAGAGGGAGAGAGGTAGGTTCGGCTAAGGGGGAGAAGATGGGTTAGTGTTGTGTGAAAATGAAGTAGAATGGAAGGGTATTTATAAAGAGAGGGGAGGGTGGGTGTTCGGCCATTTTGGGTGGGAATGGGTGGGAAATTGAATGGTGAATGGTGAATGGTGAATGGGGCAATTGGGAAGAGGAATTGAGGTGATTGGTGATGGGTGTTGGGAAGTGTGACATGGGGAGTAGGAGAGTGTGATTAGGATTAGGAGAGTGTGATTAGGGAATATGGTAGGTAGGGATCCTGTGGGGTCCACAGATCCTGAGGTGATCCTGTGGGGTCCACAGGATCCTGAGGTGTCAAGGAATTCCATCCCTGCACCAAATAGGCATGTAAAATGCCTTGGCACACCATTCTGGCGTTTAAACGCCCATTGGTGCACGTTCTGGGCGTTCAACGCCCATGTAAAACATGTTTCTGGCGTTGAACGCCAGTTTCATGCTTGTTGCTGGCGTTCAGGCCAGCTTTTCTTCTCTGGGCACATTCCTGGCGTTCAGCGCCAGAATGTTGCTTGTTTCTGGCGTTCAGCGCCAGAATGGTGCTTTGTTCGGCGTTGAACGCCAGCCAGATGCATCTTACTGGCGTTGAACGCCAGTCTGCGCGACCTCCAGGGTGAAAAATTTTTTTCTTCTGTTTTTGACTCTGTTTTTAATTTTTTTGATTTTTTCGTGACTCCTCATGATCATGTACCTAATGAAACACAAAATAACAATAAAATAAAAATTAGATTAAAATTCGGTTTCCTCCCAACAAGCGCTTCTTTAATGTCAATAGCTTGACAATGGCTCTCATGGAGCCACAAGGTGATCAGGTCAATGTTAGTGTAGTCCCAACACCAAACTTAGAGTTTGGATATGGGATCTGAACACCAAACTTAAAGTTTGGTTGTGGCCTCACAACACCAAACTTAGAGTTTGACTGTGTGGGTTCTTCTTGACTCTGAACTGAGAGAAGCTCTTCATGCTTACTCTCTTCTGTCACAGAGGGATGGCCATGTGCCTTAAACACAAGGTAGTCCCCATTCAATTGAAGGACTAATTCACCTCTGTTGACATCTATCACAGCTCCTGCTGTGGCTAGGAAAGGTCTTCCAAGGATGATGCAATCATCCTCTTCCTTCCTAGTGTCTAGGATTATGAAATCAGCAGGGATGTAAAGGCCTTCAACCTTTACTAACACATCCTCTACTATTCCATAAGCTTGTCTCAATGACTTATCTGCCAATTGTAATGAGAACAAGGCAGGTTGTACCTCAATGATCCCTAGCTTCTCCATTACAGAGAGTGGCATAAGATTTATCCCTGACCCTAGATCACGTAGAGCTTTCTCAAAGCTCATGGTGCCAATGGTACAAGGTATTAAGAACTTGCCAGGATCTTGTTTCTTTTGAGGTAGAGTTTTCTGAATCCAAGTATCTAGTTCACTAATGAGCAAGGGAGGTTCACTTTCCCAAGTCTCATTACCAAACAACTTGGCATTCAGCTTCATGATAGCTCCTAAATATTGAGCAACTTGCTCTCCAGTCACATCTTCATCCTCTTCAGAGGAAGAATAGTCTTCAGAGCTCATGAATGGCAGAAGGAGATTTAATGGAATTTCTATGGTCTCTATATGAGCCTCAGATTCCTTTGGATCCTTAATAGGAAACTCCTTCTTGCTTGAGGGACGTCCCAGGAGGTCTTCCTCACTAGGATTTTCGTCCTCTTCCTCCCTTGTGCATTCGGCCACATTGATCACATCAATGGCCTTGCACTCTCCTTTTGGATTCTCTTCTGTATTGCTTGGGAGAATACTGGGAGGAGTTTCAATGACTTTCTTACTCAGCTGGCCTACTTGTGCCTCCAAATTTCTAATGGAGGATCTTGTTTCATTCATGAAACTGAAAGTGGCCTTTGACAGATCAGAGACTATATTGGCTAGATTAGAAGTGTTTTGTTCAGAATTCTCTGTCTGTTGCTGAGAAGATGATGGATATGGCTTGCTATTGCTTAGCCTATTGCGTCCACCATTGTTAAAGCCTTGTTGAGGCTTTTGTTGATCCTTCCAGGAGAAATTTGGATGATTTCTCCATGATGGGTTATAGGTGTTTCCATAAGGTTCACCCATGTAATTAACCTCTGCCATGGCAGGGTTTTCAGGATCATAAGCTTCTTCAGAAGCTGCCTCTCTAGTACTGTTGGATGCATATTGCAGCCCATTCAGATTTTGAGAGATCATGTTGACCTGTTGAGTCAACACTTTGTTCTGAGCCAATATGGCATTCAGAGCATCAATTTCAAGAACTCCTTTCTTCTGAGGTATCCCATTATTCACGGAATTCCTCTCAGAGGTGTACATGAATTGGTTGTTTGCAACCATGTCAATGAGTTCTTGAGCCTCTTCAGGCGTTTTCTTTAGGTGAATAGATCCACCTGCAGAATGGTCTAGTGACATTTTTGAAAATTCAGAGAGACCATAATAGAATATATCTAATATGGTCCATTTTGAAAACATGTCAGATGGACATCTTTTGGTCAGATGCTTGTATCTTTCCCAAGCTTCATAGAGGGATTCACCATCTTTTTGTTTGAAGGTTTGAACATCCACTCTCAGCTTGCTCAGCTTTTGAGGAGGAAAGAATTTATCCAAGAAGGCAGTGACCAGCTTATCCCAGGAGTCCAGGCTATCCTTAGGTTGTGAATCCAACCATATTCTAGCTCTGTCTCTTACAGCAAAAGGGAAAAGCATGAGTCTGTAGACTTCAGGATCAACTCCATTCGTCTCTACAGTCTCACAGATCTGCAAGAACTCAGTTAAAAACTGATAAGGATCTTCAGATGGAAGTCCATAAAACTTGCAGTTTTGTTGCATTAATGCAACTAGCTGAGGTTTCAGCTCAAAGTTATTGGCTCCAATGGCAGGAATGGAAATGCTTCTTCCATCAAACTTGGACGTTGGCTTTGTGAAGTCACCAAGCATTCTCCTTGCATTATTATTATTATTTTCGGCTGCCATCTCCTTCTCTTGTTCGAAAATTTCTGAAAGGTTGTTTCTGGATTGTTGTAATTTAGCTTCTCTTAATTTTCTCTTCAGAGTCCTTTCAGGTTCTGGATCAATTTCAACAAGAGTGCCTTTTTCCCTGTTTCTGCTCATATGAAAGAGAAGAAAACAAGATGAGAAAGAGGAATCCTCTATGTCACAGTATAGAGATTCCTTTATGTTAGTAGAAGAAGAAAGGGGTAGAAGAATCCAAATACAAAGGATATAAGAAGTTCGGATTCTTAGATGAAGAGAGGTGAAGAGAAGTGTTAGTAATTAATTAATTAAATAGAATAAGAGAAGAGAAGAGAAATTTCGAAAATAATTTTTGAAAAAGGGGTTAGTAATTTTCGAAAATTAAAGATAAGATAAGTTTAAAATTAAAATTTAAAACAAAAAGAGTTTTTGAAAGAAGGATGAGATATTTTCAAAAATTAGAGAGGGAAAAGTAGTTAGGTGGTTTTGAAAAAGATAAGAAACAAACAAAAAGTTGGTTAGTTGATTGAAAAAGATTTGAAATCAAATTTTGAAAAAGATAAGAAGATAAGAAGTTAGATAAGATATTTTGAAATCAAATTTTGAAAAAGATAAAATTTTTGAAAAAGATAAGATAAAAGATAAAATAAAAGTTTTAAGAAAAAGATATTTTGAAAAAGATTTAATTTTTAAAATGACTTAACTAACAAGAAACTACAAGATAAGATTCTAGAACTTAAAAATTGAACCTTTCTTAACAAGAAAGTAACAAACTTCAAATTTTTGAACCAATCACATTAATTGTTAGCTAATTTCGAAAATTAGATATAAGAGATAAGAAAAAGATTTTTGAAAATTAATTTTTAAAATTTTCGAAAATAATAAAAAAATGAAAAAGATATGATTTTTGAAAAAGATTTTGAAAAGATAAGATTTTTAAAATTGAAATTTTGACTTGACTTGTAAGAAATAACTAATTTTAAAAATTTTTGACTAAGTCAACCCAAAATTTCGAAAATTTGGAGGGAAATAAGGAAAAGATTTTTTTTGATTTTTGAATTTTTTTTAATTATGAGAGAGAAAAACAACAAAAATACTCAATGCATGAAATTTTTAGATCAAAACAATAAATGCATGCAAGAATGCTATGAATGTCAAGATGAACACCAAGAATACTTTGAAGATCATGATGAACATCAAGAACATATTTTTGAAAAATTTTTAATGCAAAGAAAACATGCAAGACACCAAACTTAGAAATCTTTAATGCATGAAAAATATGAATGCAAAAATGCACATGAAAAACAACAAAAGACACAAAACAAGAAATCATCAAGATCAAACAAGAAGACTTGTCAAGAACAACTTGAAGATCATGAAGAACACTATGAATGCATGAGATTTTCGAAAATAATGCATAAATTTTTAAAAAAAACATGCAATTGACACCAAACTTAAAAATTGACACAAGACTCAAACAAGAAACACAAAATATTTTTGATTTTATGATTTCTAATTTTTTTTTGTATTTTTATTTTAATTTTTTCGAAAAACATGGTTAGCAAAACGAAAAAGAAAAGAAAAATTTTGAAAAAGATTTTTGAAAAGAAAATTACCTAATCTGAGCAACAAGATGAACCGTCAGTTGTCCATACTCGAACAATCCCCGGCAACGGCGCCAAAAACTTGGTGGACGAAATTGTGATCACTATTCTTTAAGTTGTACTTTTATGGAATTTGAAATTGGCACGAGTGGACACAACTCCGTTCAACTAACCAGCAAGTGTACTGGGTCGTCCAAGTAATAAACCTTACGCGAGTAAGGGTCGATCCCACAGAGATTGTTGGTATGAAACAAGCTATGGTCACCTTGTAAATCTCAGTTAGGCAGATAAAATTATGGAATTTAGAAAATCAAATAATAAAAAGAAATAATAAAAGGGATACTTATGCAGATTCATTGGTGGGAATTTCAGATAAGCATATGGAGATACTGTATGGCTCACGGACGCCTACTTTCCTACTGCTTCAACTCAATCCTTCTTACTCCTTTCCATGGCAAGCTGTGTATAGGGGTTCACCATTCGACGATGGCTACTTTGAATCCTCTCGGGAAAATGGTCCTCTGCGGCTGTCACTCGCATGGCTAATCGTCTGGAGGCATCACACTGGCCGAAGGCTACATCCCATCCTCGCAGTGAAAACTACGCTCACGCGCTCTGTCACAGCACGGCTAATCACTGGTTGGTTCCCGCTCCTACTGGAGTAGAATCCCTTGATTCTTTTGCGTCTGTCACTAACGCCCAGCACTTGCGAGTCTGAAGCACGTCACAGTCATTCATTACCGGAATCCTACTCGGAATACCACAGACAAGGTTAGACTTTCCGGATCCTCATAAATGCCGCCATCTATCTAGCTTATACCACGAAGATTCTGTTGGGGAATCTAAGAGATACACATTCAAGCTCTGTTGCATGTAGAACGGAAGTGGTTGTCAATCACGTGTGTTCATAAGTGAGAATGATAATGAGCGTCACATAATCATCACATTCATCATGTTCTTGGGTACGAATGAATATCTTGGAATAAGAATAAGAGAGATTTGAATAAAAGAAAATAGAATTGCATTAATACTTGAGGTACAGTAGAGCTCCACACCCTTAATCTATGGTGTGCAGAAACTCTACCGTTGAAAATACATAAGTAAAAGGTTCAGGCATGGCCGAATGGCCAGCCCCCTGAATGTGATCAATAGTCTCCTAAGATGAAGAATAAAACAAAACTGAGACCAAAGATGTCTAATACAATAGTAACTTATCCTATTTATATTAGACTAGCTACTAGGGTTTACATGAGTAAGTATTTGATGCATAAATCCACTTCCGGGGCCCACTTGGTGTATGTTTGGGCTGAGCTTGATCTATCCACGAGCTGAGGCTTTTCTTGGAGTTGAACTCCAAGTTATGACGTGTTTTGGGCGTTCAACTCCGGATCATGACGTTTTTCTGGCGTTTAACTCCAGACAACAGCATGTACTTGGTGTTCAATGCCAAGTTACGTCGTCAATTCCCAAACAAAGTATGGACTATTATATATTGCTGGAAAGCTCTGGATGTCTACTTTCCAACGCCGTTGAGAGAGCGCCAATTGGAGTTCTGTAGCTCCAGAAAATCCATTTCGAGTGCAGGGAGGTCAGATTCCAACAGCATCAGCAGTCCTTTTGTCAGCCTTTTTTCAGAGATTTGCTCAAGTCCCTCAATTTCAGCCAGAAATTACCTGAAATCACAGAAAAACACACAAACTCATAGTAAAGTCCAGAAATATGAATTTAACATAAAAACTAATGAAAACATCCCTAAAAGTAGCTCAAACTTACTAAAAACTACCTAAAAACAATGGCAAAAAGCGTATAAATTATCCGCTCATCAGTTGCATTTTATCAACCAAAAATTTTGTTTTAGTGTGTATTTTTCTCTCTAAAATTGTGATCTTTGTCTTGCTTAATTCTATATTTCCATAATTTGATGTATGCATGCACTTATATGATTGAGGCCTTTGTTTCACTTAGCTTACATACCCACATGGCCTTACCTTTCATTATCCTTTGCAAACCAATTTGAGCCTATTTTACCCATTTGTTCTTTACTTTAGCACATCATTAACTCTAAGCGTAAAACAATAATGTCCTTAATTTGAATCCTTAGTTAGCTTAGACTAGTGAGAGTGCTCATAAATTAAGTGTGGGAAAAGTGGGTTTGGAAACAATTGGTTTGAGAATTGAGTATGTTAGAATTTTCTGAAAATGTGAAAGAATGTTGAGAATATGTTCATGCATTCAATACTTTAATCATATGCATTGAGAAAAAAAAAGAAAAATAAAGGAGAAAAAGAGCAAATAATAAAAGGGGACAAAATGCCCCAAAGTAAGTGGTGAAAGCAATGCATATGAGTTGTACTTGAAATTAGAATGCATGAATAAATGGAAAACATGGTTAATGGATGGTTAGATATTGTGTTATGATTACATGGATTGTTTAAGTTAGGTGGGAAAGTTTAAGTTAATTAAGGATTCAGATTTTAGTCCACTTGGCCAAATACAATCCTACCTTGACCCTAACCCCATTACAACCCTTAAAAGACCTCTTGATATGTGTATTTGTGCATTAAATTTATGTTGATTGTTAGATGAAGAGCAAGCCTTAGAAAGCAAGGTTAGTAGAGAATTGAGAGATCGAACCTTAAACACCTGAGTGATTAGAGTGTATACACTACCAGTAAGGGTTCGATGCTTAATTCCTTGTTCCCTGCTTTCATAAGCTATTTTCTTCTTACAAGTCTATTTGTGCTTCATTTTTATGATTTGAATTAGTGAAATCTAGTTCATATTTGTTCTTGAAAGATTTGTTTATTTTTAATCAAGTAGGTAGAAATATTTTGCATGTAGTTGCATTTATATAGATAGGTTGCATTTCATACATTCTACCATTCCTCTTCATCTTTATAGCCACTCTTGAGCTTAGCATGAGGACATGCTATTGTTTAAGTGTGGGGAGGTTGATAAACCCATATTTTACGGTTTATCTTGTGCTTAATTGAGCGGATTTTATCAACTCTTCACCCACTTATTCATACTATTTGCATGGTTTTGTATTTGCCTTCCTAATTATGTGCTTTGATTGAAAACATGCTTCTTTGACTTTAATTTTATTAATATTAATTCTCCTTTTATACCATTAGATGCTTTGATATGTGTGTTAACTATTTTCAGAGATTACAAGGCAGGAATGGCTAAGAGGATGGAAAGGAAGCATGCAAAAGTGGAAGGAATACAAGAAGTTGGAGAAACTGCTAAGCTGTCCAGCCTGACCTCTTCGCACTCAAACAGCGCTAACTTTAGCTACAGAGGTCCAAACGACGCGGTTCTAGTTGCGTTGGAAAGCTAACGTCCGGGGCTTCGATTTAATATATAATATGCAATAGTGGCCCTGACGCTAGGCGACGCAACCGTGTGCTCCATGCGGCCGCGTCGCAAGTGACGGAAATCAGCGAAGTTAAATTCGCAACCAGCGAATTCTGGGCTGTTTCTGACCCAGTTCTCGGCCCAGAAAACACAGATTAGAGGCTATAAAGTGGGGGAATGTATCCATTCATTATCATGCACTCATAATTCACTTCTCATGATTTAGATTAGTTTTGAGAGAGGTTCTCTCCTCTCTCTCTTAGGATTAGAAATTAGGATTTTTAGAAACTAGGATTTAGGACTTCTCTTGGTTTTTAAGAGTGACTCTCGATTCAGGTTCAATGTTCGTTTTTATTTATTTTTCCAATTAAATTTATGAACTCTTCCATGTTATAGATTACTCTTTTAAATTAATGCTATTTGAGATATTTCAGATCTATGATTGCTTTCTTTAATTTATGTTGTCGGTACGTATCCAAACTCATTGTTAATTGAAAATTGGAATTCATCCACTTAACTTACCTTCATAGTTAGAGGTTAACAAAGTGGGAGAAAAATCCAATTCTCATTACAATTGATAAGGATAACCAGGATAGGACCTCCCGTTCCCATACCTTGCCAAGAGTTTATTTTACAGTCATTCATTTACTTTTATTGCTTTGAAAATATACCTGTGCCCATTGCCCAACTAACCTTTTACCTTGATCCAAAAACCCCAAACACACTTTTTCATAACCAATAATAAGAACATACCTCCCTGCAATTCCTTGAGAAGACGACCCGAGGTTTAAATACTCGGTTATCAATTTTAAAGGGGTTTGTTACTTGTGACAACCAAAACGTTTGTGCGAAGGAATTTTTGTCGGTTTAGAGACTATATCTACAACGCGACTGTTTTTATGAAATTCTTTACTGGCAAAAATCCTAACGTCACCCCTTTTTTAGCGCTGTGCTGAATATTTGAGCGCTATTCCTTGGTTGGATGCGTGCCTCCCCCTTCGAGCCTTGGTGAATCCCTTTTTGCATGTATGGTGCCTTGGTGAGTGCTTTTGGGGCCTTAAAGATGCCTATCACTTGTACTTCAATGTTGTGCCAAATATAGATTGTTATATATCATTGGAAAGCTCTGAATGTCAGCTTTCCAACGCAATTAAAAGCGCATCAATTGGACATCTATAGCTCAAGTTATGGCCCTTTTAAGAAGGCATGGTCATGCTGTCACAAGGCTTAAAGAAAAGCCCGAAAATGCTCACTAAGTGAGCACAGTGCTCACTTCTTTGAGCGCCAGTCTTGCCTTCCCTTGCCTTCCTTGTTTTGATGCATGACAATGCTCACTAGAGTGAGCATAGTGTTCACTTAGTAAGCGCTATCCTTGTTTTGGCCTTGTTTCCAAGCTTAGGAGCGCCACGCTTTATTTTCATGGGCCACACTTTTTAAAGCGTGGCCTAATGTTCAAAGCGTGCTCAAACTTCAAATTGTGCCCCAAAATTCTTTTTTTCTACTTTTTAGCTTATTTTGTTCTTTTTTTCTTCTTTTTCTTATTATTTCCTACAAAGTTTATCAAATCAAAAGATCAAAGAAATATACCATTTAAGCACAAAAGAATGCAATATTTAAGCACTAATTATCAATTTCTTGTATGAAAAAGCATAGAAAAATATGACATGATGACATGTCATAACAACACCAAACTTAAACCTTGCTTGTCCCCAAGCAAGAAAGAATCATGCAATAAAGATTGACAATCCAAGGTAAGAAGAATAGCAACTCAATGTTCATGGTTAGCTAGTTTTCTATGCATGCTACAATCACAAAAGAAATGTAAATGATTGATGTTTCTATCTAGCTCATTTTATAAAATCTTTTCCTCATGTGTTTTCCTTGAAACAAGCTTTTGATTTTCTTATTAGCTTCTCCTTTTGGGTGTTTTACCCCTTGAGTTGATAACAAAGCTACGACTTCTAAATGCTTTGTTTTCAAGTATTACCACTTGATACATAAGCACCACAAGCATTTAATTAGAGGACTTCTTTAAGCTCATTTGTTTCTTTTCTCAACTCTCTAATCATTGATGCTCTGAGCCTTGAGCTTTGAGGGAGTGCATTTGCACTTGAGCCTAACCTTGACTCTAAGTGTTTTGTTTTCAAGCTTTTTGCTTGATACATAAACACCACAAGTACTTAACAATGAAATTGTCATTGGTACTCAGAGTCTTGAGCTTTCTCATTCTTTCCCTTCATCTTCTCTATTGTTGTCATTTTTCTCCCATTCTTCCCTTTCCCCTACCAACTTCAGAGTGCTTGCTCATCCTCAAGCAACAATTAGAATAGTGGCTATGGGGCTAAGATGGATCATGAATGTCTTACACAACGAAAAGTTAGTTGTACATATGTTTAAGCAAGCAAAATTAAAAATAACCATCAAGGCACAGGAAACAGAGACATTGTGATTACAATCATCAGAAGGTGTGCAAGATACATTGCTTGAAAATATAAGTGGCACACCAAACTTAGTGTGACACTTTCATTTGGAATTAAGGCAAGTATCAGTAAAGATTGGAAACATATTTTTGTTGCGTAGCAACACCAAACTTAGAATGCAATCACATGTCCATTTTATTTAAACTAAAACTAAACAAACAAAATTGTTATATGTTAAGTACAATAACCAAGCCAAGAATCTGCCATGAATAAGGATCTCTTGGTGATGTATTAACAAAAACAGTTAATAAAAGAAAGCATTAAAAACAAGGAAATGACTAAAACAACAAGAAAACTAAAATTGTCTAACTAAAAGAAAGATAACACTGCAAAGGGCATTATGATTATGCAGACAAGTGGTTTGTTGAATGAATTGCATAGAAAATAAGTGGCACAACAAACTTAGAATCTTAGTGTGACATTTTCATTTTTAATTTAGTGCAATCATCCAGAAAGATTAAAAACAAATTGTTGCAGGGCAACACCAAACTTCGAATGTAATCATATGCCAATTTATTGAATTTTAAACAAAGCAGTCAAAGAAAATAACAAAGCAAGGAAATGAAGTGTTACCTAAGGTTGGGTTGCCTCCCAACAAGCGCTCTTTTAGTGTCATTAGCTTGACATGTTGTTCTTCACTTTCTTCCTCTTCTTCTAGTTTGTTAAGAGGAATGACCTCAAGGGGGGAGATGAACCAACTAGTGTCCCCTGTCTTGGCCTCTCCTCAGCAAGATCCCTTTTGTTAATGGCTTGATTGAGCTTGCTTGCTGGATCAGGGGTAGGATTGGTACTCTTGTTAGTTGTCTTCACTTTGTGGATGTCAAGACTTGGTGGTTGTGTGTTCATTGGAGCATTATCTTCATCAAAATCTTTTTGAATTGGTGGTTCAATGAGTCATTCATCAATGTAATTCTCTGCTTCACTTGAGTATGAGCTTCTTTAATTGTCTTCCTCACTTTCTTATTCCTTCACTTCCACCATTGCACTCAACTTTTGACTTAATAGCACTTTCATGGAGGAGCTTTGTTGTTCTTCCCAAGATTTCTTCATCTCCTCTTCATATCTTTCAATCATGAACTCAAGTGCTGAGATGTTTTGGTTCAAAGAAGTTTGTGAGGGTTGTGAATGTTCATGTTCCTTTGTCATCTCAAGTGGCTTCTGTAGATATGTAGTCTCAGGTTCGACTATCTGATGAGCGGATAATTTATACGCTTTTTGGCATTGTTTTTAGTATGCTTTTAGTATGTTTTAGTTAGTTTTTATTATATTTTTATTAGTTTTTATTTAAAATTCACTTTTCTGGACTTTACTATGAGTTTGTGTGTTTTCTGTGATTTCATGTATTTTCTGGCTGAAATTGAGGGACCTGAGCAAAAATCTGATTCAAAGGCTGAAAAGGGCTGCAGATGCTGTTGGATTTTTTGGAGCTACAAAAGCGCTCTCAATTGCGTTGGAAAGTAGACATCCAGGGCTTTCCAATAATATATAATAGTCCATACTTTGCCCAAGATTTGATGGCCCAAACAGGCGTTCCAAGTCAGCTTCAGAATTCCCGGTGTTAAACGCCGGAACTAGCACAAAAGTGGGAGTTAAACACCCAAACTGGCACAAAAGCTGGCGTTTAACTCCAAGAAAAGTCTCTACACATGGAAGCTTCAATGCTCAGCCTAAGCACACACCAAGTGATCCCGGAAGTGGATTTTTACGTCATTTACTCATTTCTGTAAACCCTAGGCTACTAGTTCTCTATAAATAGGACCTTTTGCTATTGTATTTGAAGAATCTTTCAATCTTCGGATCATCTTTTGATCATGTTTTTATGATTGAACCCTCTTTAGGAGGCTGGCCATTCGGCTATGCCTAGACGTTGTTCTTATGTATTTTCAACGGTGGAGTTTCTACACACTATAGATTAAGGTGTGGAGCTCTGCTGTACCTCGAGTATCAATGCAATTACTACTATTTTCCATTCAGTTCATCTTATTCATGTTCTAAGATATTCATTCGCACCCAAGAACATGATGAATGTGATGATTATGTGACGCTCATCATCATTCTCACTTATGAACGCGTGCCTGACAACCACTTCCGTTCTACATGTAAACAAGGCTTGAGTGTGTATCTCTTGGATTCCTTAATCAGAATCTTCGTGGTATAAGCTAGAATCCATTGGCGGCCATTCTTAAGAATCCGGAAGGTCTAAACCTTGTCTGTGGTATTCTGAGTAGGATTCAGGGATTCAATGACTGTTACGAGCTTCAAACTCGCGATTGTGGGGCGTTAGTGACAGACACAAAAGAATCACTGGATTCTATTCCGACATGATCGAGAACCGACAGATGAATAGCCGTGTTGTGACAGAGCGCATTGAACATTTTCACTGAGAGGACGGGACTGTAGCCATTGACAACGGTGATGCCCAACATACAGCTTGCCATGGAAAGGAGTAAGAAGGATTGGATGAAGACAGTAGGAAAGCAGAGAGACGGAAGGGACAAAGCATCTCCATACGCTTATCTGAAATTCTCACCAATGAATTACATAAGTATCTCTATCTTTATTTTATGTTTTATTCATCTTTTAATTATCAATCCTCCATAACCATTTGAATCTGCCTGACTGAGATTTACAAGATGACCATAGCTTGCTTCATACCAACAATCTCTGTGGGATCGACCCTTACTCGCGTAAGGTTTATTACTTGGACGACCCAGTGCACCTGCTGGTTAGTTGTGCGAAGTTGTGATAAAGAGTTGAGATTACAATTGAGCGTACCATGTTTATGGCGCCATTGATGATCACAATTTCGTGCACCAAGTTTTTGGCGCCGTTGCCGGGGATTGTTTGAGTTTGGACAACTGACGGTTCATCTTGTTGCTTAGATTAGATAATTTTATTTTATGTTTAAGCTTTTTTACTTTTCGAAAATTTTTCAAAAATACAAAAAATTATTTCTATTTTATTCTTCAGAGTTTTTAAGAATGGATTCTAGAGTTTCATGATGATTTGTTGAAGTATGGCTGGCTGTGAAGCCATGTCTAATCTTTTGAACCGATGTTTCAACTTATCATCACAAGAGCTTCTTAATTTCTATCAATTTTGCTGTTGTGAGTGATGAGCGGATAATTTATACGCTTTTTGGCATTGTTTTTAGTATGTTTTTAGTATGATCTAGTTAGTTTTTAGTATATTTTTATTAGTTTTTAGTTAAAATTCACTTTTCTGGACTTTACTATGAGTTTGTGTGTTTTTCTGTGATTTCAGGTATTTTCTGGCTGAAATTGAGGAACCTGAGCAAAAATCTGATTCAGAGACTAAAAAGGACTGCAGATGCTGTTGGATTCTGACCTCCCTGCACTCGAAGTGGATTTTCTGGAGCTACAGAAGCCCAATTGGCGCGCTCTCAACAGCGTTGGAAAGTAGACATACTGGGCTTCCCAGCAATATATGATAGTCCATACTTTGCCCAAGATTTGATGGCCCAAACCGGCGTTCAAAGTCACCCTCAAGATTTCCAGCGTTAAACGCCGGAACTGGCACCAAAATGGGAGTTAAACGCCCAAACTGGCATAAAAGCTGGTGTTTAACTCCAAGAAGAGTCTCTACACGAAAATGCTTCAATGCTCAGCCCAAGCACACACCAAGTGGGCCCAGAAGTGGATTTTTATGTCATTTACTCATCTCTGTACACCCTAGGCTACTAGTTCTCTATATATAGGACCTTTTACTATTGTATTTTCATCTTTTGATCACTTTTAGATCTCTAGATCATCTTTGGACATCTAGTTCTTAGATCATTGGGAGGCTGGCCTCACGGCCATGCCTAGACCTTGTTCTTATGTATTTTCAACGGTGGCGTTTCTACACACCATAGATTAAGGTGTGGAGCTCTGCTGTACCTCGAGTATCAATGCAATTACTATTGTTCTTCTATTCAATTCCGCTTGTTCTTGTTCTAAGATATCACTTGTTCTTCAACTTGATGAATGTGATGATCCGTGACACTCATCATCATTCTCACCTATGAACGTGTGACTGACAACCACCTCCGTTCTACCTTCGAATGGGTGAATATCTCTTGGATTCCTGATACACGATGCATGGTTGATCGCCTGACAACCGAGTGCTCGCCTGACAAACGAGCCAGCCATTCCGTGAGATCAGAGTCTTCGTGGTATAGGCTAGAACTGATGGCGGCATTCAAGAGAATCCGGAAGGTCTAACCTTGTCTGTGGTATTTTGAGTAGGATTCAATGATTGAATGACTGTGACGTGCTTCAAACTCTTGAGGGTGGGGCGTTAGTGACAGACGCAAAAGAATCACTAGATTCTATTCTGGCCTGATCAAGAACCAACAGATGGATAGCCGTGCCGTGACAGGGTGCGTTGAACATTTCCACTGAGAGGATGGGAGGTAGCCACTGACAACGGTGAAACCCTTGCTTAAGCTTGCCATGGAAAGGAGTAAGAAGGATTGGATGAAGACAGTAGAGAAGCAGAGAGACGGAAGGGAAGGCATCTTCATACGCTTATCTGAAATTCCTACCAATGAATTACATAAGTATCTCTATCTTTATCTTTATGTTTTATTCGTATATCACCATACCCATTTGAGTTTGCCTGACTAAGATTTACAAGGTGACCATAGCTTGCTTCATACCAACAATCTCTGTGGGATCGACCCTTACTCGCGTAAGGTTTATTACTTGGACGACCTAGTACACTTGCTGGTTAGTTGTGCGAAGTTGTGTTTATGCCATGGTACTGAATACCAAGTTTTTGGATTCATTACCGGGGATTAATTGATTTGTGAAAAGTAGTGATCACAATTTCGTGCACCATGTTTTTTGGCGCCGTTGCCGGGGATTGTTGAGTTTGGACAACTGAAGGTTCATCTTGTTGCTTAGATTAGGTATTTTTTTTTTCAGAATTCTTGAAGATGAATTCTAGAGTTTCATGATGATTTGTTGAAGTCTGGCTGGCTGTGAAGCCATGTCTAATTTCATTGGACCGAGGTTTCAACTTATCATCACAAGAGCTTGTTGATTTCTATCAATCTTCCTTTTGGAGCAGTGATCTGCTAAGGCTTGGCTGGCCATTGGCCATGTCTAGTGTTTTGGGCCGAAGCTTTCTTTGAAAGCTTGGCTGGCTGTAAAGCTATGTCTAATTCCTGGACCGGAGTCTTAGACTAAACATTGCATGATTCCTGGAATTCTCATTAAGAATTTTGATACCTTTTTCCACTTAATTTTCGAAAATCCAAAAAAATTTTACAAAATTATAAAAACAAAAAAATATTGCATGTTTGAGTCTAGTGTCTCATTTTAAGTTTGGTGTCAAGTGCATGCATTCACGTGTCTTAAGGATCTTCAAGTAATTCTTGATGATTTCTTACACTGATCTTTGAATTCTCTTGACTTGAGTGTTTATGTGTCTCATATGCATTCTCATTAGTGTCAGTAGTATACAAACTGCTAAGTTTGGTGTCTTGCATGCATTGTTATTTGATTTTAGTTGCATTTTGATTATTAAAAATCCAAAAATATTTTTAATTTGTGTCTTTTCAAGTCAATAATACAGAGAATTGAAGATTCAGAACATACTGCAAAGGAATTGCACAGAAAAGCTGGGCGTTCAAAACGCCCAGTGAAGAAGGACAGACTGGCGTTTAAACGCCAGCCAGGGTACCTGGTTGGGCGTTTAACACCCAAAAGGGTAGTATTTTGGGCGTTAAACGCCAGAATGTGCACCATTCTGGGCGTTTAACGCCAGGATGGCACAAGAAGGAAGATTTTGTTTTCAATGCAATTTTTTTTAAAGTTTTCAAAATTTTTCAAAATCAAATCTTTTTCAAATCATATCTTTTCAATCATATGTTTTCAAAATTGATTTCTTTCCATTTTTAAGGATACTTGCTATCAATTAATGATTTGATTCAACATTTCAAGTATATTGCCTTTTCTGTTGAGAAAGGTTTAATGTTTGAATCATATCTTTCCTTGATAGCCAAGTCATTAATTTTCAAAATCAAATCTTTTTTTAAAATGTTTTTCAAATCATATCTTCTCAATCACATCTTTTTAAAATAATCATATCTTCTTAACCACATCTTTTTCAAAATAGCTTTCAATCAAATCTTTTTGATTTCTAATTTCAATATCTTTTTCAAAAGTCACTTTACCTCTTTCTCACTCTTAGTTTTCGAAAATCAATTAAGGTTTTTCAAAATGTTTTCAAAATGTTTTACTTAATTTTCGAAAATCACTTCCCTTCTTCTCACATCCTTCTATTTATGGACTAACACTATTCCTTAATGCAAAATTCAAACTCCATCTTCTTTGATAAGTTCGAATTTTCTACTTCTGTCTTCTAATTTTCTTCTCCTCTGACACCTCAAGGAATCTCTATACTGTGACATAGAGGATTCCACATTTTCTTGTTCTCTTCTCTTTCATATGAGCAGAAGCAAAGACAAAAGCATTCTTGTTGAGGCTGATCCTGAACCTGAAAGGACCTTGAAGCGAAAGCTAAGAGAAGCTAAGGCACAATTCTCTGTAGAGGACCTAACAGAAATCCTCAAAGAAGAAGAACACATGGCAGCCGAAAACAACAACAATGCCAACAATGCAAGGAAGGTGCTGGGTGACTTTACTGCACCTACTCCCGACTTCTATGGGAGAAGCATCTCTATCCCTGCCATTGGAGCAAACAACTTTGAGCTTAAGCCTCAATTAGTTTCTCTAATGCAACAGAATTGCAAGTTCCATGGACTTCCATTGGAAGATCCTCATCAGTTTTTAGCTGAATTCTTGCAAATCTGTGACACTGTCAAGACTAATGGGGTTGACCCTGAGGTCTATAGACTCATGCTATTCCCTTTTGCTGTAAGAGATAGAGCTAGGACATGGTTGGACTCACAACCTAAAGAAAGCCTGGACTCTTGGGAAAAGCTGCTCAATGCTTTCTTGGCAAAGTTCTTTCCACCTCAAAAATTGAGTAAGCTTAAAGTGGAAGTCCAAACCTTCAGACAGAAGGAAGGAGAATCCCTCTATGAAGCTTGGGAAAGATACAAACAATTAATCTGAAAGTGTCCATCTGATATGCTTTCTGAATGGAGCATCATATGTATTTTCTATGATGGTCTCTCTGAACTATCCAAGATGTCTTTGGATAGCTCTACTGGAGGCTCTCTTCATCTGAAGAAGACGCCTACAGAAGCTCAAGAGCTGATTGAAATGGTTGCAAATAACCAATTCATGTACACTTCTGAAAGGAATCCTGTGAACAATGGGACTAGTCAGAAGAAAGGAGTTCTTGAGATTGACACTCTGAATGCCATATTAGCTCAGAACAAAATATTGACTCAACAAGTCAATATGATTTCTCAAAGTCTGTCTGGGATGCAAAATGCACCAAGCAGTACTAAGGAAGCTTCATCTGAGGAAGAAGCTTATGATCCTGAGAATCCTTCAATGGAAGAGGTGAATTACATGGGAGAACCCTATGGAAACACCTATAATTCTTCATGGAGAAATCACCCAAATCTTTCATGGAAGGATCAACAGAGACCTCAACAAGGTTTCAACAATAATAATGGTGGAAGAAACAGGTTTAGCAATAGCAAGCCTTTTCCATCATCTTCTCAGCAACAGACAGAGAGTTCTAAGCAGAATAACTCTGACTTAGCAACCATGGTCTCTGATCTAATCAAAACCACTCAAAGTTTCATGACTGAAACAAGGTCCTCCATTAGAAATTTGGAGGCACAAGTGGGTCAGCTGAGCAAGAGAATTACTGAACTCCCTCCTAGCACTCTTCCAAGCAATACAGAAGAAAATCCAAAAGGAGAGTGCAAGGCCATCAACATGGCCGAATTTGGAGAGGAAAGAGAGGCAGTGAACGCCACTGAGGAAGGCCTCAATGGACGTCCACTGGCCTCCAATGAGTTCCCCAATGAGGAACCATGGGAATCTGAGGCTCAAAATGAGACTATAGAGATTCCATTGGACTTACTTCTGCCATTCATGAGCTCTGATGAGTATTCTTCCTCTGAAGAGGATGAGTATGTCACTGAAGAGCAAGTTGCTAAATACCTTGGAGCAATCATGAAGCTAAATGACAAGTTGTTTGGAAATGAGACTTGGGAGGATGAACCTCCTTTGCTCACCAAAGAACTTGATGACTTGTCTAGGCAGAAACTGCCTCAAAAGAGACAGGATCCTGGGAAGTTTTCAATACCTTGTACCATAGGCACCATGACCTTCAAGAAGGCCTTGTGTGACTTAGGGTCAAGTATAAACCTCATGCCTCTCTCTGTAATGGAGAAGCTAGGGATCTTTGAGGTGCAAGCTGCAAAAATCTCACCAGAAATGGCAGACAACTCAAGAAAACAAGCTTATGGACTTGGAGAGGATGTTCTGGTAAAAGTTGAAGACCATTACATCCCTACTGATTTCATAGTCCTAGAGACTGGGAAGTGCATGGATGAATCCATCATCCTTGGCAGACCCTTCCTAGCCACAGCAAAGGCTGTGATTGATGTTGATAGAGGAGAGTTGATCATTCAAGTGAATGAAAAATCCTTGGTGATTAAGGCCCAAGGAAACCCCCCTGTCACCATGGAGAGGAAGCATGAAGAGCTTCTCTCAAAACAGAGTCAAACAGAGCCCCCACAGTCAAACTCTAAGCTTGGTGTTGGGAGGCCACAACCAAACTCTAAGTTTGGTGTTGAACCCCCACATTCAAACTCTAAGTTTGGTGTTGGGAGGTTCCAACATTGCTCTGAGCATTTCTGAGGCTCCATGAGAGCCCACTGTCAAGCTACTGACATTAAAGAAGCACTTGTTGGGAGGCAACCCAATGTTATATTTTTATCTATTTTCCTTGTTATTTTATGTCTTTTGTAGGTTGATGATCATGAGAAGTCACAAAATCAATGGAAAAAGCAAAAACAGAATGAAAAACAGAAAGAAAAATAGCACACCCTGGAGAAAGAACCTGCTGGCGTTTAAACGCCAGTAAGGTTAGCTGTTGGGTGTTTAACGCCCAGTCTGGCACCATTCTGGGCGTTTAACGCCAGAAAGGGGCACCAGATTGGCGTTAAACGCCAGAAAAGGGCAAGAAGCTGGCGTTAAACGCCAGAAATGGGCACCAGCCCGGCGTTTAACGCCAGAATTGGCTAAAAACGCAATTTTGCTTGCCATTTGGTGCAGGGATGACTTTTCCTTGACACCTCAGGATCTGTGGACCCCACAGGATCCCCACCTACCCTACCAAACACTCTCTCTTCTTCACCCATTCACCAATCACCCCACCTACCTCACCATTCAAATTCAAACCACTTTCCCACCCAAAACCACCCTCACTTGACCGAACCCTACCCTCCCCCCCTCTCCTATATAGACCCTCCTTCACTCCTTCATTTTCACACAACCTAAACACCACTTCTCCCCCCTTTGGCCGAACACAAAGCCATTCCCTTCTTCCTCATTTCTTCTTCTTCTACTCTCTTCTTTCTTCTTTTGCTCGAGGACAAGCAAACATTTTAAGTTTGGTGTGGTAAAAGCATTGCTTTTTGTTTTTCCATAACCATTTATGGCATCCAAGGCCGGAGAAACCTCTAGAAAGAGGAAAGGGAAGGCAAAAGCTTCCACCTCCGAGTCATGGGAGATGGAGAGATTCATCTCAAGGGTGCATCAAGACCACTTCTATGAAGTTGTGGCCTTGAAGAAGGTGATCCCCGAGGTCCCTTTTTCACTCAAAAAGAGTGAATATCCGGAGATTCGACATGAGATCCAAAGAAGAGGTTGGGAAGTTCTTACCAACCCCATTCAACAAGTCAGAATCTTAATGGTTCAAGAGTTCTATGCCAATGCATGGATCACCAAGAACCATGATCAAAGTGTGAACCCGGATCCAAAGAATTATCTTACTATGGTTCGGGGGAAATACTTAGATTTTAGTCCGGAAAATGTAAGGTTGGCATTCAACTTGCCTATGATTCAAGGAGATGAACATCCTTACACTAGAAGGGTCAACTTTGATCAAAGGTTGGACCAAGTCCTCACAGTCATATGTGAAGAGGGCGCCCAATGGAAGAGAGATTCAAGAGGGAAGCCGGTTCAATTGAGAAGGCATGACCTCAAACCCGTGGCTAGAGAATGGTTGGAGCTCATCCAACGCTCAATCATTCCCACTAGCAACCGGTCCGAAGTTACTATAGACCGGGCTTTCATGATCCATAGCATCATGATTGGAGAAGAAATAGAAGTTCATGAGGTTATAGCTCAAGAACTCTATAAGGTGGCGGACAAGTCCTCTACCTTGGCAAGGTTAGCCTTTCCTCATCTCATTTGTCACCTCTGTTATTCAGTTGGAGTTGACATAGAGGGAGACATCCCTATTGATGAGGACATGCCCATCACTAAGAAGAGGATGGAGCATACAAGAGATCCCACTCATCATGAGATCCCTGAGATTCCTCAAGGGATGCACTTTCCTCCATAAAACTATTGGGAGCAACTAAACACCTCCCTAGGAGAATTGAGTTCCAACATGGGACAACTAAGGGTGGAGCACCAAGAACACTCCATCATCCTCCATGAAATTAGAGAAGATCAAAGAATCATGAGAGAGGAGCAACAAAGACAAGGAAGAGACATTGAGGAGCTCAAGCACTCCATAGGATCTTCAAGAGAAAGAGCCGCCATCACTAAGGTGGACCCGTTCTTTAATTTCCTTGTTCTTTATTTTTCTGTTTTTCGAAAATTATGCTTATGTTTATCTATGTTTGTGTCTTGTGATCATTAGTGTCTTAGTGTCTATGCCTTAAAGTTATGAATGTCCTATGAATCCATCACCTTTCTTGAATAAAAAAATGTTCTTAATTGAAAAAGATAAGAATTGCATGAATTTTGAATTTTATAACAGTTTAATTATTTTGATGTGGTGGCAATATTTTTGTCTTCTGAATGTATGCTTAAACAGTGCACATGTCTTTTGAATTTGTGGTTCATGAATGTTGGCTCTTGAAAGAATGATGAAAAAGGAGACATGTTACTGAGGATCTGAAAAATCATAAAAATGATTCTTGAAGCAAGAAAAAACAATGAAAAAAAAAAAGAAAATTTCGAAAAAAAAATATTCGAAAAAAATAGAGAAAAGAAAGAAATAAAGTTGTGATCCAAGGCAAAAAGAGTGTGCTTAAGAACCCTGGACACCTCTAGTTGGGGACTTTAGCAAAGCTGAGTCACAATCTGAAAAGGTTCACCCAATTATGTGTCTGTGGCATGTATGTATCCGGTGGTAATACTGGAAGACAGAGTGCTTTGGGCCACGGCCAAGACTCAATAAGTAGCTATGTTCAAGAATCATCATACTTAACTAGGAGAATCAATAACACTATCTGGATTCTGAGTTCCTAAAGAAGCCAATCATTCTGAATTTCAAAGGATAGAGTGAGATGCCAAAACTGTTCAGAGGCAAAAAGCTAAAAGCCCCGCTCATCTAATTAATACTGATCTTCATAGATGTTTTTGGAATTCATTGCATATTCTCTTCTTTTTTTATCTTGTTTGATTTTCAGTTGCTTGAGGACAAGCAACAATTTAAGTTTGGTGTTGTGATGAGCGGATAATTTATACGCTTTTTGGCATTGTTTTTAGTATGTTTTTAGTATGATCTAGTTAGTTTTTAGTATATTTTTATTAGTTTTTAGTTAAAATTCACTTTTCTGGACTTTACTATGAGTTTGTGTGTTTTTCTGTGATTTCAGGTATTTTCTGGCTGAAATTGAGGGACCTGAGCAAAAATCTGATTCAGAGACTAAAAAGGACTGCAGATGCTGTTTGATTCTGAACTCCCTGCACTCGAAGTGGATTTTCTGGAGCTACAGAAGCCCAATTGGCGCGCTCTCAACGGCGTTGGAAAATAGACATCCTGGGCTTTCCAGCAATATATGATAGTCCATACTTTACCCAAGATTTGATGGCCCAAACCGGCGTTCAAAGTCACCCTCAAGATTTCCAGCGTTAAACGCCGGAACTGGCACCAAAATGGGAGTTAAACGCCCAAACTGGCATAAAAGCTGGCGTTTAACTCCAAGAAGAGTCTCTACACGAAAATGCTTCAATGCTCAGCCCAAGCACACACCAAGTGGGCCCGGAAGTGGATTTTTATGTCATTTACTCATCTCTGTACACCCTAGGCTACTAGTTCTCTATATATAGGACCTTTTACTATTGTATTTTCATCTTTTGATCACTTTTAGATCTCTAGATCATCTTTGGACATCTAGTTCTTAGATCATTAGGAGGCTGACCTCACGGCCATGCCTAGACCTTGTTCTTATGTATTTTCAACGGTGGCGTTTCTACACACCATAGATTAAGGTGTGGAGCTCTGCTGTACCTCGAGTATCAATGCAATTACTATTGTTCTTCTATTCAATTCCGCTTGTTCTTTTTCTAAGATATCACTTGTTCTTCAACTTGATGAATGTGATGATCCGTGACACTCATCATCATTCTCACCTATGAACGTGTGACTGACAACCACCTCCGTTCTACCTTTGATTGGGTGAATATCTCTTGGATTCCTGATACACGATGCATGGTTGATCGCCTGACAACCGAGTGTTCGCCTGACAAACGAGCCAGCCATTCCGTGAGATCAGAGTCTTCATGGTATAGGCTAGAACTGATGGCGGCATTCAAGAGAATCCGGAAGGTCTAACCTTGTCTATGGTATTCTGAGTAGGATTCAATGATTGAATGACTGTGACATGCTTCAATCTCCTGAGGGCGGGGCGTTAGTGACAGACGCAAAAGAATCACTGGATTTTATTCCGGCCTGATCGAGAACCGACAGATGGATAGCCGTGCCGTGACAGGGTGCGTTGAACATTTCCACTGAGAGGATGGGAGGTAGCCACTGACAACGGTGAAACCCTTGCTTAAGCTTGCCATGGAAAGGAGTAAGAAGGATTGGATGAAGACAGTAGGGAAGCAGAGAGACGGAAGGGAAGGCATCTTCATACGCTTATCTGAAATTCCCACCAATGAATTACATAAGTATCTCTATCTTTATCTTTATGTTTTATTCGTATATCACCATACCCATTTGAGTTTGCCTGACTAAGATTTACAAGGTGATCATAGCTTGCTTCATACCAACAATCTCTGTGGGATCGACCCTTACTTGCGTAAGGTTTATTACTTGGACGACCCAGTACACTTGCTGGTTAGTTGTGCGAAGTTGTGTTTATGCCATAGTACTGAATACCAAGTTTTTGGATTCATTACCAGGGATTAATTGATTTGTGAAAAGTAGTGATCACAATTTCGTGCACCAGTGAGCAACGATCTGCTAAAGCTTGGCTGGCCATTGGCCATGTCTAGTGATTTGGACTGGAGCTTTCACTGAAAGCTTTGCTGGCTGTGAAGCCATTTCTAATTCCTGGACCGGAGTCTTAGACTAGCATTGCAATGATTCCTGTAATTCTCATTAAGAATTTTGAACCCTTGTTTTTCTTTTCCATTCAATTTTCGAAAAAGCACAAAAAAATTTATAAAATCTTAAAATCAAAAATATTTTTATGTTTCTTGTTTGAGTCTAGTGTCTAATTTTAAGTTTGGTGTCAATTGCATGTCTTTATTCTTCTAATTTTCGAAAATTACATGCATTATGTTCTTCATTGATCTTCAAGTTGTTCTTGTTGATTTCCTTGCTCTGATCTTTAAATGCTCTTGTCTTGAGTGTTTTGTTGTTTCTCATATGCATTCTCAATTTGTTAGTGTCAATAGTATACAAACTTCTAAGTTTGGTGTCTTGCATGCATTGTTTATTTAATTTTAGTTGCATTTTGATTATTCCTCATCATTAAAAATTCAAAATTTTTTTTTAATTTGTATCTTTTCAAGTCAATAATACAGAGAATTGAAGATTCAGAACATGCAGTAGAGGAATTACACAGAAAATGTTAGGCGTTCAAAACGCCCAGTGAAGAAGGAAAACTGGCATTTAAACGCCAGCCAGGGTACCTTGCTGGGCGTTTAATGCCCAAAAGGGTAGCATTTTGGGCATTAAATGCCAGAATGGATACCATTCTGGGCGTTTGATGAGAGAACTTTTGCGTGGTCTAGAAATTTGCGGATAAATCCTCGTTGCAAGTATAGTTTCTAAACCTTCAAAAGTCCTTTCACACAAACGTTTTGGTTGTCACAAGTAACAAACCCCTTTGAAATTGATAACCGAGTATTCAAACCTCGGGTCGTCTTCTCAAGGAATTGCAGGGAGGTATGTTCTTATTATTGGTTATGGAGATTGTAAAATTGGAGTTTTGAGAAATTTGGAGTTTGGGCAATGTGCACAAGTATATTTTCAAGCAATAAAAATTAATAGATAACTATAAAATAAACTCTTGGTAAGGAATGAAGACTGGAGGTCCTATCCCAGTTATCCTTATCAATTGTAATGAGAATTGGATTTTTCTCCCACTTTATTAACCTCTAACTATGAAGGTAAGTTAAGTGGATGAATTAATTCTTGAAGAATTCCAATTCTCAATCAACAATGAGTTTGATAACTCAAGAGTCACCAATTATTTAACCAAGGCCAAAAGGGAGAAAAATATCTAAATTAAATTGAAAGCAATCTTAAACAGAGCAAAGCAATCTTAAATCTGAATTACCTTAAATAATATTAATTAAGAAAATCATAACATGAATGTAGCATAAGCCAAATAGGCAACATATCTAATACAAGCATTGAAGCATCTGAAAGTAAAAAGAGGAATATAAAGTAAAAGAACGTTGAACCTGGGATTGAGAGTCACTCCTAAAACTAAGAGAAATCCTAAATCCTAATCCTAAGGGAGAGGAGAGAGCCTCTCTCTCTAAAAACTACATCTACGCCTAAAATTGTGAATGTGAGAGCCTCCTCATGAATGAATGGATTTCCCCACTTTATAGCCTCTAATTTGTGTTTTCTGGGCTGCAAACTGGGTTAAAAACAGCCCAGAAATCGCCCCCAGCATATTCTGGTACGTACAGGTCGTGGAAAAGTGACGCGGCCGCATGGCTCACGCGGCCGCGCGGGTTGTGTTCCTGCCAGGTCACGTGTCCGCGTGACCCACGCGTTCAGGTCACATGGCGTCGGGGCAGTTATGACAAATTATATATCAAATTGAAGCCCCGAATGTTAGCTTTCCAACGCATCTGGAAACCGCGTCGTTTGGACCTTTGTAGCTAAAGTTATAGCCGTTTGAGTGCACAGAGGTCAGGCTGGACAGCTTAGCAATTTCTCCAACTTCTTGTATTCCTTCCACTTTTGCATGCTTCCTTTCCATCCTCTGAGCCATTCCTGCCCTGTAATCTCTGAGATCACTTAACACACATATCAAGGCATCTAATGGTAATAAGAGAGGATTAATAATAAGCAAATATAAGATCAAAGAAGCACGTTTTCAATCATAGTACAAAATCAGGAAGGAAATATAAAACTATGCAAATATTATGAATAAGTGGGTAAAGAGTTGATAAAATCCACTTAATTGAGCACAAGATAAACCATAAAATAGTGGTTTATCAACCTCCCCACACTTAAACACTAGCATGTCCTCATGCTAAGCTCAAGAGAAACTATGAAGATGAAGAGGAATGGTAGATTAATATGAAATGCAATCCTATCTATATGAATGCAACTACATGCAGAATGTTTCTACCTACTTGGTTAAAAATAAATAAATCTTTCAAGAACATATATGAACTGGATTTCACTGATTCAAATCATAAAAATGAAGTAAAAGTAAACTTGCAGAAGAAAATAGCTCATGAAAGCCGGGAACAAAGAATCGAGCATCGAACCCTCATTGGAAGTGTATACACTCTAATCATTCAAGTGTTTAAGGTTCGACTCTCTCAATTCTCTACTAACCTTGCTTTCTAAGGCTTGCTCTTCATCTAACAATCAACAAAAATTTAATGCATAAATACACATATCAAGAGGTCTTTTAAGGGTTGTAATGGGGTTAGGGTCAAGGTAGGATTGTATTTGGCCAAGTGGACTAAAAATCTTAATCCTTAATTAACTTAAACTTTTCCACCTAACTTGGACAATCCATGTAATCATAATACAACATCTAACCATCCATTAACTATGTTTTTCACATATTCATACATTCTAATTTCATGTACAACTCATATGCACTGCTTTCAACACTCACTTTGGGGCATTTTGTCCCCTTTTATTTGCTCTTTTTCTTTTCTTTTCTTTTCTTTTTCTTTTATTTTTCTCTCTTTTTTTTATATTATTTTTCTTTTGTTTTTCTCAATGCATATGTTTAAATTATTGAATGCATAAACATGTCCTAAACATTTCTTTCACATTTTCAGAAATTTCTAACATACTCAATTCTCAAACCAAATGTTTCCAAACACAATTTTCCCACACTTAATTCATAAGCACTTTCACTAGTCTAAGCTAACCAAGGATTCAAATTAATGACATTATTGTTTTTCGCTTAGAGTTGATGATGTGCTAAAATAAAGAACAAATGGGTATAATAGACTCAAAATTGGTTTGCAAGGGATAATGAAAGGTAAGGCCATATGGGTATGTGAGCTCAGTGAAACAAAGGCCTCAATCATGTAAGTGCATGTATACATCAAATAATGGAAATATAGAATTAAGCAAGACAAAGATCACAATTTTACAGAGAAAAACACACATCAAAAATAAATTATTGGTTGATAAAATGTAACCAATCAATTAGGCTCAAAAATCTTACAGGTTTTGTGTGTTCGAGCTCTAAACCATGTTCCAATATAATATTTCTTCAAACAAGTGTAACAAAAAATTTTATTCAAATTAGTGAAATACTTTAAAAGGTTTCTTGGAAAAGAAAATATTACTTCAACCAAGTGGTAAAATATGCAAAAAATCAAACAAATATGCAATCAATTATGCAAATGCAACAATGAACAAACAAATAAAATAAAAAATTTTTGGTGTTGAGTCAAGAAATAACTAACCCATGGAGATCGGTATTGACCTCCCCACACTTAAAGATTGCACCGTCCTCGGTGCATGCTGAGATGTGCAAGTGGATGGGGGTTGTGGTTTCTCAGCTGAGCTCTTTTTGTTCCTTTCCTTGCTGGCGATTTGGGAGTAGCTTTCTCCTTTCCTTCCTTGGTGGCCATCCTGAAGAAGGGAAGAGAAAGTAAATTAAATTCAAATAGATATATAGCAAGGAAGAGAACGGAAGAGTGGTGATGGATGCACATTAGGATGTAATTGACATTAACACATGCTCGCGAGTACATGTGAAAAGCCATCAATTGAAAATAGCTAGTGCATATAAGGACAAGTGAATGCAAGGTGTTTATTGGCATGCCGGCAAAAGGCATGAGTAGCATAGACCAAGCATCACTTGTAATAAATCACCATGTTTGTATTGACAATTATATTCAATTAATAAAATAGTAAAGGGAGTTTATGAAAAGCAAGCATTGAATAGTATAAAGTATAATAGAGAAGTGCATAATGCCATATGGGCTTTTTCACAAACACATAGCATGTATGGTAAATAAGCTATTGAAAGTATTAAATTGAACATGCAAGCAACCTTCAAAAAGTAATATATAATTGTCAAACAATTTCATAATAATTTACAAAAAAATAATTTCCCAATTAAATTTTTAACACCAAAATAACAAATTTAGAAAAGAAAATAAAAATATGCACAAAATAAAAAAAATGCAATGAATGAAAGTATGCAAATAAATTAAATAAAATAGAATGGAAGTGAGAGAAAATAAGAAAGGAAGAAGAAAGAAATAAGAAAAGATAAGAAGAATAAGGATTCGAAGAAGAAAAAATAAGAAAATTGGCACTAATCTGGAGAGGTTGTGCGACGCTGGCGACGCGGTCGCGTGGGTGACGTGGTTGCGTGGTGCGCAATAAGGTTAGGCGATGCGGACGCGTGGGGCACGCGATCGCGTGACTTGATTTGTGCTAGTGGCGCGAGTGCAGCCTCGCGGTCGCACAACTCTCTGTTCAAAACTTAGTATTGCCAAAATCCAGGGTGACGCGGTCGCGTGGTTGACGCGATCCGGGTGGCTTTTTCTTAAAATGACGCGGCCGCGTGGGGCACGCGGTCACATGATAGGGCTTGGGCTTCCAGCACGAGTCCAGCCCAATTCCAGCTCAACTTTCGGCCACACACCTTGTTACGTCAAATTCCAGGGCCACGCGGTCGCGTGGGTGACGCGGACGCGTGGGGAAGCCATTTTGCAAATGACGCGGCCGCGTCAGCGATGCGGTCGCGTGGGACGATTTGTGCCCTTGGCACGCCTCCAGCCATGCTCCTGCGTAACTCTCTATTCAATTTCTTTTCCTCCTAACGCACATACGACGCGGACGCGTCAACGACGCTGCCGCGTCGTGTGCGTAAATCCCCTTTTTTTTTTGAAAAATGAAGAATGCAGTGTTAATATGAATGTGACGCAAAACTCCAGGTTCAATATAATAAAATAAAATAAAACTAGAAAACAAATAAAACTAAATAAAAATGAAAAATGAACGATCGTACCATGGTGGGTTGTCTCCCACCTAGCACTTTTAGTTAAAGTCCTTAAGTTGGACATTTGGTGAGCTTCCTGTTATGGTGGCTTGTGCTTGAACTCATCCAAGAATCTCCACCAATATTTGTGATTCCAGTGTCCTCCGGGATCCCAAACTAAGCATGTAAAGCCCTTAAGAAGCTTCAAACAGATTCTTAGGCTCCCGGGGTGACAAATGCCAGAACAGATTCCAGGATCCCAAACTTTACTTTTACACCCGTTTTTGTCTCGATCTGCATTTTTCCAGCCGGGTGAAAGGTGATCTGAATTCTCACTGCAGCGACCAAACAGCTTCCTAGACCCATTCAGTTGAGCTTTATACCAACCTTTGCGTTTAAACTTAAAGCTTCCAACCATGATGAACCTTGCAGGACAATTCTTACCACTGACCATCTTCCTCTTACTCTTGATGCCACAAAGAGCTCTAAGTTGACCATTCTGGGCGTTTGATGAGAGAACTTTTGCGTGGTCTAGAAATTTGCGGATAAATCCTCGTTGCAAGTATAGTTTCTAAACCTTCAAAAGTCCTTTCACACAAATGTTTTGGTTGTCACAAGTAACAAACCCCTTTGAAATTGATAACCGAGTATTCAAATCTCGGGTCGTCTTCTCAAGGAATTGCAGGGAGGTATGTTCTTTTTATTGGTTATGGAGATTGTAAAATTGGGGTTTTGAGAAATTTGGAGTTTGGGCAATGTGCACAGGTATATTTTCAAGCAATAAAAATTAATAGATAACTGTAAAATAAACTCTTGGCAAGGTATGAAGACTGGAGGTCCTATCCCAGTTATCCTTATCAATTGTAATGAGAATTGGATTTTTCTCCCACTTTATTAACCTCTAACTATGAAGGTAAGTTAAGTGGATGAATTAATTCTTGAATAATTCCAATTCTCAATCAACAATGAGTTTGATAACTCAAGAGTCACCAATTATTTAACCAAGGCCAAAAGGGAGAAAAATATCTAAATTAAATTGAAAGCAATCTTAAACAGAGCAAAGCAATCTTAAATCTGAATTACCTCAAATAATATTAATTAAGAAAATCATAACATGAATGTAGCATAAGCCAAATAGGCAACATATCTAATACAAGCATTGAAGCATCTGAAAGTAAAAAGAGGAATATAAAGTAAAAGAACGTTGAACCTGGGATTGAGAGTCACTCCTAAAACTAAGAGAAATCCTAAATCCTAATTCTAAGGGAGAGGAGAGAGCCTCTCTCTCTAAAAACTACATCTACTCCTAAAATTGTGAATGTGAGAGCCTCCTCGTGAATGAATGGATTTCCCCACTTTATAGCCTCTAATCTGTGTTTTCTGGGCCGCAAACTGGGTTAAAAACAGCCCAGAAATTGCCCCCAGCATATTATGGTACGTACAGGTCGCGGAAAAGTAACGCGGTCGCATGGCTCACGCAGCCGCGCGGGTTGTGTTCCTGCCAGGTCACGTGTCCGCGTGACCCACGCGTTCAGGTCACATGGCGTCGGGGCAGTTATGACAAATTATATATCAAATTGAAGCCCCGAATGTTAGCTTTCCAACGCATCTGGAAACCGCGTCGTTTGGACCTTTGTAGCTAAAGTTATAGCCGTTTGAGTGCACAGAGGTCAGGCTGGACAGCTTAGCAATTTCTCCAACTTCTTGTATTCCTTCCACTTTTGCATGCTTCCTTTCCATCCTCTGAGCCATTCCTGCCCTGTAATCTCTGAGATCACTTAACACACATATCAAGGCATCTAATGGTAATAAGAGAGGATTAATAATAAGCAAATATAAGATCAAAGAAGCACGTTTTCAATCATAGTACAAAATCAGGAAGGAAATATAAAACTATGCAAATATTATGAATAAGTGGGTAAAGAGTTGATAAAATCCACTCAATTGAGCACAAGATAAACCATAAAATAGTGGTTTATCAACCTCCCCACACTTAAACACTAGCATGTCCTCATGCTAAGCTCAAGAGAAACTATGAAGATGAAGAGGAATGGTAGATTAATATGAAATGCAATCCTATCTATATGAATGCAACTACATGCAGAATGTTTCTACCTACTTGGTTAAAAATAAATAAATCTTTCAAGAACATATATGAACTGGATTTCACTGATTCAAATCATAAAAATGAAGTAAAAGTAAACTTGCAGAAGAAAATAGCTCATGAAAGCCGGGAACAAAGAATCGAGCATCGAACCCTCTATTCTTCTTATTCTACCTCCTCCTTCTGTTCTTCTTTTCCTCTGACATCTCAAGGAATCACTATACTGTGACATAGAGGATTCAATATTTTCTTGTTCTCTTCTCTTTCATATGAGCAGGAGCAAAGACAAAAGCATTCTTGTTGAGGCTGACCCTGAACCTGAAAGGACCTTGAAGCGAAAGCTAAGAGAAGCTAAAGCACTACTCTTTATAGAGGACCTAACAGAAATCTTCAAACAAGAAGAAGACATGGCAGCCGAAAACAACAACAATGCCAACAATGCAAGGAAGGTGTTGGGTGACTTTACTGCACCTACTCCCGACTTCTATGGGAGAAGCATCTCTATCCCTGCCATTGGAGCAAACAACTTTGAGCTTAAGCCTCAATTAGTTTCTCTAATGCAACAGAATTGCAAGTTCCATGGACTTTCATTGGAAGATCCTCATCAGTTTTTAACTGAATTCTTGCAAATCTGTGACACTGTCAAGACCAATGGGGTTGACCCTGAGGTCTACAGACTTATGCTATTCCCTTTTGCTGTAAGAGACAGAGCTAGGATATGGTTGGACTCACAACCTAAAGAAAGCCTGAACTCTTAGGAAAAGCTAGTCAATGCCTTCTTGGCAATGTTCTTTCCACCACAAAAATTGAGTAAGCTTAAAGTGGAAGTCCAAACCTTCAGACAGAAGGAAGGTGAATCCCTCTATGAAGCTTGGGAAAGATACAAACAATTGATCAGAAAGTGTCCTTCTGACATGCTTTCTGAATGGAGCATCACAGGTATCTTCTATGATGGTCTGTCTGAACTGTCCAACATGTCATTGGACAGCTCTGCTGGAGGATCTCTTCATCTGAAGAAGACGCCTGCAGAAGCTCAAGAACTCATTGAAATGGTTGCAAATAACCAATTCATGTACCCTTCTGAAAGGAATCCTGTGAACAATGGGACGAATCAGAAGAAAGGAGTTCTTGAGATTGATACTCTGAATGCCATATTGGCTTAGAATAAAATATTGACTCAACAAGTCAATATGATTTCTCAAAGTCTGTCTGGAATGCAAGCTGCACCAGGCAGTACTAAGGACGCTTCATCTGAAGAAGAAGCTTATGATCCTGAGAACCCATCAATGGAAGAGGTGAATTACATGGGAGAACCCTATGGAAACACCTATAATTCTTCATGGAGAAATTATCCAAATCTCTCATGGAAGGATCAACAGAGACCTCAACAAGGTTTCAACAACAATAATGGTGGAAGAAATAGGTTTAGCAATGGCAAGCCTTTTCCATCATCTTCTCAGCAACAGACAGAGAATTCTAAGCAGAGCCACTCTGACTTAGCAACCATGGTCTCTGATCTAATCAAAACCACTCAAAGTTTCATGACTGAAACAAGGTCCTCCATTAGAAACTTGGAGGCACAAGTGGGTCAGCTGAGTAAGAAAGTTACTGAACTCCCTCCTAGTACTCTTCCAAGCAATACAGAAGAGAATCCAAAAGGAGAGTGTAAGGCCATCAACATGGCCGAAATTGGAGAGGAGGAAGAGGCAGTGATCGCCACTGAGGAAGACCTCAATGGACGTCCACTGGCCTCCAACGAGTTCCCTAATGAGGAACCATGGGAATCTGAGGCTCACACTGAGACCATAGAGATTCCATTGGATTTACTTCTGCCATTCATGAGCTCTGATGAGTATTCTTCCTCTGAAGAGGAGGAAGATGTCACTGAAGAGCAAGTTGCTAAGTACCTTGGAACAATCATGAAGCTAAATGACAAGTTATTTGGTAATGAGACATGGGAGGACGAAAACCCTTTGCTCACCAAAGACCTAGATGACTTGACTAGGCAGAGATTACCTCAAAAGAGACAGGACCCTGGGAAGTTCTCAATACCTTGTACATTAGGCACCATGACCTTCGAGAAGGCTCTGTGTGACCTAGGGTCAAGCATAAACCTCATGTCTCTCTCTGTAATGGAGAAGCTATGGATCTTTGAGGTACAAGTTGCAAGAATCTCACTAAAGATGGCAGACAATTCAAGAAAACAAGCTTATGGACTTGTAGAGGATGTTCTGGTAAAGATTGAAGACCATTACATCCCTGCTGATTTCATAGTCCTAGAGACTGGGAAGTGCATGGATGAATCCATCATCCTTGGCAGACCCTTCCTAGCCACAGCAAAGGCTGTGATTGATGTTGACAGAGGAGAATTGATCACTCAAGTGAATGAAGAATCCTCTATGTTTAAGGCTCAAGGATATCCCTCTGTAACCATGGAGAGGAAGCATGAAGAGCTTCTTTCAAAACAGAGTCAAACAGAGCCCTCACAGTCAAACTCTAAGTTTGGTGTTCGGAGGCCACAACCAAATTCTAAGTTTGGTGTTGAACCCCCACATTCAAACTCTAAGTTTGGTGTTGGGAGGTTCCAACATTACTCTGAAAATCTGTGAGGCTCCATGAGGGCCCACTGTCAAGCTACTGACATTAAAGAAGCGCTTGTTGGGAGGCAACCCAATGTTATATTTATCTATTTTTCATTGTTATTTTATGTTTTCTGTAGGTTGATAATCATGTGAAGTCACAAAAACAATTGAAATAGCAAAAACAGAATGAAAAATAGAAAGAAAAATAGCACACCCTGGAGGAAAAGCTTGCTGGCATTTAAACGCCAGTAAGGGCAGCAAATGGGCGTTTAACGCCCAGTCTGGCACCATTCTGGGCGTTTAACGCCAGAAAAGGGGCACCAGACTGGCATTTAACGCTAGAAATGGGCACCAGACTGGCGTTTAACGCCAGAAAAGGGCAGCAGCCCGGCGTTTAACGCTAGGATTGGCAGAAAGGGCGTTTTACACGCCACTTGGTACATGGATGAGCTATCATTGACACCTCAGGATCTGTGGACCCCACAGGATCCCCACCTACCCCACCACTCTCTTTCTTCTTCACTCATTCACCAATCACCTCAATACCTCTTCCCCAAAAAAACCCTCACCTATCAAATCCCACCATTCTCTTCACCACTCACATCCATCCTTCATAAAACCCCACCTACCCCACCATCAAAATTCAAACCACTTTCCCACCCAAACCCACCCATAATGGCCGAACCCTACCCCTCTCTCCACCCCTATATAAACCCTACTTCACTCCTTCATTTTCACACAACCTAAACACTACTTCTCCCCCTCAGCCGAACCACAAAAGCCCCCTCCATCTCCTCTATTTCCTCTTCTTCTACTCTTTTCTTTCCTCTTTTGCTCGAGGACAAGCAAACCTTCTAAGTTTGTTGTGGTAAAAGCGTTGCTTTTTGTTTTTCCATAACAATTTATGGCACCTAAGGCCGGAGAAACCTCTAGAAAGAGGAAAGGGAAGGCAAAAGCTTCCACCTCCGAGTCATGGGAGATGGAGAGATTCATCTCAAGGGTGCATCAAGACCACTTCTTTGAAGTTGTGGCCATGAAGAAGGTGATCCCCGAGGTCCCTTTCAAACTAAAAAAGAGTGAATATCCGGAGATCCGACATGAGATCCGAAGAAGAGGTTGGGAAGTTCTTACCAACCCCATTCAACAAGTCAGAATCTTAATGGTTCAAGAGTTCTATGCCAATGCATGGATCACCAAGAACCATGATCAAAGTGTGAACCCGGACCCAAAGAATTGGCTTACAATGGTTCGGGGGAAATGCTTAGATTTTAGTCCGGAAAATGTAAGGTTGGCATTCAACTTGCCCATAATGCAAGGAGATGAACACCCCTACACTAGAAGGGTCAACTTTGATCAAAGGTTGGACCAAGTCCTCATAGACATTTGTGAAGAGGGCGCTCAATGGAAGAGAGATTCAAAAGGGAAGCCGGTTCAACTGAGAAGGCATGACCTCAAGCCCGTGGCTAGGGGATGGTTGGAGTTTATCCAACGCTCAATCATTCCCACTAGCAACTGGTCCGAAGCTACTATGGAAAATAGTTCATTTCACTTGATTGTTCATACTCTTGTGGATATGCCCAACTACCATGAGGATAATGACATAAATCATTTTATGGTTCTGGACAATATCTCATGTGATTTGCTTGATCATTTATCATTTCTTGGTGATACTCCCAACCACCATTAGAATAATGACTTGCATCATATTGTGGTAGAGGAAAATATCCCATATGATTCTCTTGCTCATCTTGTGATGATTCTATTCCATTCCCTTTTCGGTGTATTTTGAAAAACTTTCAGTTTGGAAAATTTTCGGTGTATTTTGAAAATTTTTTAGTGTATTTGTATTTTGATAAGTTCTGCATAATTCAAAACACTTCATTTTTCTCTTCCTCATCTTCTGCTGCTGCTTCTTCTTCATTTTCATCATCATCATCATCTTTTTTTCTTATTCATATTTTTCTTCTTGTTTTATCTTCTCAAGTTTCTTGTTATTTTACTCTTTTAACAAGAATAAAAATAAAAAAATCAAACAAAGAAAAAGAAGAAACACACAATGCAGCAAAATTACTTGGAAGATGATGAACCTACATTTATTTAACTAAAAGAAAGAAAGAAATCAGGGGAAAAAAAGAAGAAAAAATGCATTAAAAGAAGTATTTTTGTGCATTTGTTGCAAAATTTCGATGTAGGAGTTCCGAATCTGAATTATTATTGTGATGAATCTGTTCCATTATCATTTCGGTGTATTTGGAAAAAATTTGAGTGTATTTTGAAAATTTTTTGGTGTATTTGTATTCTGATAAGTTTTGCAAAATTCAAAACTCTTCTTTTTCTTCCTCTTCATCTTCTTTTGCTGCTTCTTCTTCATCTTCTTATTTAATTTTCTCATAATTCTTTTTGAAAAGAAAAAATCAAATAAAGAAGAAAAAATACATAATGTTGCAAAATCAATAGAAAGAGAAGAAGGAAAAAAATACAGCAACAACAGCAGCAATAAAAGAACGATGATGAGGATGAAACACGCGAAAAAAGAAACGCGAAGAAAAATGAGAAGTAACGCAAAGAAGAATGAGAAAGAGAAAGAGAAGGAGGAGGAGGAGGAGGAGAAGGAGGAACACATGATACAAATATTAAAAGAGAAACACAGAAAAATAGCGTGATTTCACGCGCGCATTATGTAAATGGATTTTGTTAGGTTAGGGTTAACTTGTTTAAACTTGTTTGCTTAATAGTCTTGTATGTGTAACAAAACTGTAATTTGATTGAATTGCAAATATTATAGGTTGGTATTTGTATCTATTACATAGAATATTAAAATTTAAGGATCTTATTATAAGATATGTTTAGTGATTTTAACCAAAAAAAATTGTTATTAAAATAGAAAATATAATAACGTAAGATTTGTAATATCAAGAAAAATAATTTTCCACTAAAATTATTGATTAACATGCAATATTTATATAGTCAATTTTTTTTAATTATGACTAACTCTAATATAATATTTAAATTTAATAGCATAAAATATTTTTTAAATTTTTGAATCCTATCCCACTTTCAACTTTTTCTATATTTATAGTGTTCCAATTAATCTATTACATCTTCTTCTCATTGTTCTTTTGTCTCTACTAAAATTGTATCATTAAATTGTCTAGTTTATTCAGTAAACTCTGAGGCAGCTTAAAACAGTTAAGAGTATAGATTGTAATGGTTGTTTTGACTGCCCTAATTAAAATTTCTCTTCCACTAATAGAAAGTAAGGACCTTTTTCCTGTGATTCAACTTCCCTATCACCTTATCTTTCAAATAAGAAAAAATTTCTCGTTTCGATCTATTGAGTATGAATGCTAATCCCAAGTACCTGTCTTGTGCTCCGACATTAGCTACATTAATTGATCTTGCTCGTTCTGCCTTAATGTGTTAAGGAGTGTTTTTATTGAAAAAAACTACTGACTTATGGAGATTAATAACTTGGCCACTAACTGAATCGTACTCTTATAGTATCCCAAGTAGGTTAGAACAATTTTGTGGAGTAACTTTGCAGAACAATAATTAATCATCTGCAAATAATAGATGATGGATTGTAGGACACCTATTATTCAACAGAAGTTTTTGAAATAGGTTATTCTATTTTTCTTTGTAGAGCAGACAGAATAAACCTTTTGCACATAGAAAAAAAAGATAAGAGGAGAGGGAATCTCCTTGACGGAGCCTTCTACTAGGTTTAAAGAATTCTATTGGTGTATTATCGACAATAACAAAACAAGAGATTGTAGTGACACATTCCTTCATCCACTCTATCCACCTTTCATAAAAGTCAGGTTTTTCCATCATGTCCCATGCAAACCTCCATTCCACCCGATCATAGGCTTTGCTCATGTCTACTTTCAATGCCATATCACATCCTCCGTATGCCTAATTTTTTAAAAGATTGCGTGCACTCATAAGCTACTAAAATGTTATCACTAATAAGTCTGTTTAAAATGAAAGCATGTTGATTTTCACTCATGATTCTATTAATTAAAGGCTGCAGTCTGTGAACCAATACATTGGACATGATTTTGTAGAAAATTGTGCCAAGACTAATTGGTCTGATATGGTTCATGTTGTCTGCTGCTGAAATTTTGGGAATTACACAAATTTGAGTGTGGTTGAAGCTCTTTAATTTTCTGTTGCCACCAAATAAACTTTTCACTGCTCTACAAACATCAAATCAGATTATACCCCAGTAGAAGTGAAAATTTTTTTCCGTGAAGACTTCATCTCCTAGGGTTGCCTCTGGATTAATAGAAAATATTGCTCTCCATCACTAACCAGTTTTGTAAGGTTCTGGTTAGTTTCAGATGATATCTTTCTCCGAACTCCTTTTAAAACCTCCGTTGGATCCTTCGGGACCCCTGTGGTGAATAACTCTTCTAAAATTTGGTATTTTGATCCCCTCATTTCAGCCAGTTAACTCTAGATTTTTTCTTCCAAAAGCGTTTCTCCATCAAATAAGCATTGGTCAATTCCTCTTTTAACTGTAGCACCTTCACCTTACATGCTTCCTCTATGTTCTTCTTTAGGATTGCCAACCTACCTTCAATTTGTTCAATAGCTTTTCTAAAATTTGTAATTTTGTGATTTGTATTTGTGTTTTTCTCTAAGCAGGACATATTTGCAAGGCTTCTGATAAAGCTAACATGGGCGGGTTTTTTGTTTGTGTAGTCCGAGTTTGTGTCACGCCTTCCATTATTAGGGTTAACATTCTCCTTTGATCCCTTCACTCTCCATCCCAATTTATCCGCTTTCAACTCTCTACTCCACCTTTCCTCCTTTCCTTGAGCGTCCAAGTTCTGTTATAGAAAAATATTGCAATTTTTGAGGTCATGACCAATGTAACCACAGTAACAACAATAAGTTCCTAATTTTTAGTATTTCAATTGAATCTCAAAGACTGTCTTGTCAGCGCTAGCTATTTTAATAGACTATTTAAGGGTTTTGGTGACATTTACGTTAACTCTTACCTTCATTATACAATCCTCCTTGCCTCGCATGCTAAAGTTGTCAACCTATATGATTTCTTCCAATCTTCCTCTAATTTTCCTAGCTACCTTCACGATTTTATAGTATTTTAGCATCCCTCACATTTGAATCCATGTCGGTATTAAAGAATAATCCTCTTCTTCATCATCTTGTTGTTCATCTTTTAAGATGAATCATGTATTGCTTAAACAACCATGGAGAACCTCTTTCTACCCTTATAACATCCACTTCTTTAGCAAAGAAGAACTGATATATGTTTTCTCCGTGAGCCTTAATTCTTAGTCCTTCCGAGTGATTCCAAATTGCATTGAATGTCACCTCCACCGTACTAATGCTAAAACTTTGATCGGCCATTAATCTTCCAACTATACTCCAGGCACATCCTTCCATCCTTCTTCTCATACCTCATCCTCTAAGAAGACAATCTTTTCTTGCTCTCCTTCATTTTGATTTGGTTCTACAGTCTCTCTAGTAGCACTCATTATTGCTAGGGTAAAATCAAGTGATTGGAGGTCCTAGTTACAAACAATGCTCACAAATAGGATTTGAAATTCACATACTCACTTTTGTGAAAACTAAACTCTAGTAGAGCACAACTAAACCCTAGTGGGTCACAAGCTTCTAAATTGGCTATGCTTGTAAAACAGGAATGGAGACTAATTAGCAAACCACATTCACTTTTTCATAAAGTATTTGAAAATAAATATTTCAGACTAGCCTCCTTTCTAGATGTAAAACTAGACCATAATCCTTCATGAGCATGGTGATAAACCCCATTTTTAGGGTTTATCTTGTGCTTAATTTGGAGGATTTCATGACTTTTTACCCACATTTATTCAATAAAATTGCACGGTTTCATGATTGTTTCCCAAATTATGCTTAAGTGTGAAAACATGCTTTTCGAACCTTTAATTAGCTAAATTTAATTCACCTTTGATTCCACTAGATGCCTTGATGTGTTTGTTAGTGAATTCAGATTGGAAAGGCTAGGAATGGATCAAAGGGATGAAGAGGAAAAGCATGAAAGTGGAGAAATCATGGAAAATCAAGGATTTGGGATGAACTCATCGACGCGCACGCATAGAAGTGACATCGCATGGCGACGCGTCCGCATACATGATGCATACGCGTGGATAGGAAATTGTCAAGCGATGCATACACATACATGGCGCGTACGCGTCGTTGCTCGCACATGACTCACTTAAAGGCAAAACACTAGGGGCGAATTCTGGGCTTCTCAGGCCCAAATCCAACTCATCTCTGATGCTATTTAAGACAGAATTCAGAGGGGAGTCACAAGCTTTCATCATATTAGTTTAGTTTAGTTTGATTTTGGAGGGAAAGTTAGTTTTTAGAGAGAGAATCTCTCTCTTCTCTCTAGAATTAGGATTAGGTTTAGGTTAATCTCTTAGATCTAGATATACTTCTTCTCTTGCTTCAATTTTCCTTTTGCTTTATGAATTCTCTTGTAGATCTACATTTCTTCTTTAATGCAATTGGTAAGCTCTTTGTAGTTTCATAATTGTTTTGCCTTTCTATGGTTAATCTCTTGCTTTTGTAGTTGTAGATTCCTCTAATTCTTGCAATTAATAATGTTTGCCTTTATTACCTTTTATGTGTTTGTTGAAATGTTCCTTCTAGTTATGAGTTAGATTTTGTTCCTCTTGGCTTTGGTTGAGTAATTGGTGACTTGAGTTATCTAATTCCTTTGTTGATTGATAACAAAAAATTGCTAATTGACTTGAATGCCACTATGCTAGTCTTTCCTTAGGAGTTGGTTAGGACTTGTGGAATCAAGTTAATTCATCCACTTAACTTTCCTCCATGGCTAGAGGTTAACCAAGTGGGAGCAATGGACAACTCTCATCACAATTGATAAGGATAGCTAGGATAGGACCTCTAGTTCTCATACCTTGCCAAGAGCTTTTCTAGTTGTTAGTTTATTTCCTTTGCAATTTATAATTCTTGTCTCTTAACTCAAAAACCCCAAAACATACCTCTAACCAATAACAAGAACACTTTATTGCAATTCCTAGGGAGAACGACCCGAGATTTGAATACTTCGGTTTATATTTTTAAGGGTTTGTACTTATGGTAACCAAATTTTTGTATGAAAGGATTTTAGTTGGTTTAGAAACTATACTTGCAATGAGAATTCATTTGTGAAATTCTATACCATACAAAAATCCGATCATCACATGGCAAAGTTTACTGGAAAGTAGGAGGATACTGAAGCAAGGTATGAAATGGAAGGTCTCATCTCAAAGGTTGGTCAAGATCAGAGAAGATCCTTGGTTTGGTTCGCAGCCCCATTTCGTCTGGGCGAGTCAGAATGCTAATAAACCCCAATTTCGTGGTTTATCTTATGCTTAATTTGGGGGGTTTTGTCAATATTTCTCAAACTTATTCACAAGAAATGCATGGTTTTGTGTTCACCTCCTAATATTTCTCCATGATGGAAAACATGCTTATTTTGCCTTAGAATTGCTATATTTTGATCCTCTTTTATTGCCATTCGATGCCGTGATGTATTTGTTGAGTGATTTCAGAATTAATAGGGTAAGAATGGCCTAGAAGAGAGAAAGAAAGAATGCACAAGAGGAAGGAACATGAAGATTTGAATTTTGGGAACTTCAGCACCGACGCGCACGCGTGGATGAGGATAGCTGGAAGCGGCACGCAAGGATGGATGCATCTGCGCGGGCCAGAGAATTCCAACCGACGCACACGCGCACTTGGCGCGCACGCGTGGATCACAAAAGCAATCGACGCGCATGCACGCATGGCACGTATGCACGGAAGCTGCACGTGACCTTATTAAAGGAAATTGTGCTTGGCGATTTCTGAGGCTCATTAGGCCCAAATTCAAGCTGTTTCAGCATGGAAAAGACCCAAGGATGCTAGGGAGAAGGGGGGATCAATCATTTTTATACTAGGACACATTTTCTAGTTTTTGGTTCTTTGTTCTTCTAGAGAGAGAAACTCTTGTTCCTCTTTAGATCTAGCTTTAATTTGATCTTCCCTTGTTAAATTTTGAATTGGATCTTGTTAATTACTTAATTGTTTAATTTGAATTCCTTAATAACTTTGCTCAGATCTTGTGTTATTTTTGTGGATTCTTGTCAATTGTTACTTTATACCCATTGCATGAATGTTGTGAATCTTGCTTTGTTGATGTTACATTGATGATTTCTATGATTAATTGTGTTGTCTGAGTGATTGTATGTTGAAACTTGTTAGAGGGTATTTGTTAATTTCAATCCAATTGTAATTTGAACATGTCTTTTGTTAATGCCTACCATGTGTTTGATGAATTGTTTACCTTGATTATGGAGTAGTTCTTTTTACTCTTGGCTTAGGCCAAGGAAATTGGGTAAACTTGAGTCATTGGGTCTAATGGATTTGATGATTTGGGAATCCATAGTGGTCAATTTTATAGCCATTGACGCTAGCCTACTACTAGGTTAATTAGTAGTGAGGTTAGACCTTATGGGTGGATGTAGACCAAACCATTTAACATACTTCAAGTATAGAAGTAGACTTAATGAGTTTGGTTCCTCATAATTGTCAAGATATGGTAATTAGACAAGGATAGTGACCCCAATTCCCATGTCTAGCCAAGAGTTACTTTTATCATTCTTATTTGAAAACCCAAAAATCTTGATTGCTTTACCTTAGTTATAGCTATTGTTTAGTTGAAAGTAGAATTATATTGAATGTTGTCTTCTTAGTTTGGAATTGCTCACATCTTGCTTAGTTATTTGAATTAGTTCCTTGCACTTTAAGATTACTTGTTTGCTAAGATTCCTAGTTTAATTCCTTGCTGATGACTTACAACCCCAGATTTCTAACCAATGTTGAAGCACATGTTTGCCCATTCCTTGTGAGACGACCCGAGGTTTGAATACTTCGATTATTTTATTGGGGTTGAACTTGTGACAGCCAATTCCTTTCTAAATTTGATCCTCGAGGATTGTTGTTGGTAGAGCTATACTTGCAACGCAACTCTATTGGGAAATTCTGTTCCGACATAGTCCACGAGCGCGCATCAAATTTCTGGCACCGTTGCCAGGGAATGGTTGCAACATATGCCTTGATATTGGTTATGTGAATATGTGAATATTGTAGATAGTTTGTTTGCTTTCAATACTTAGCTATAATTTAACTTCTTTTATTTTTGTGCTATGACTCTTAAGTTTGATGACTCGGTCTCAACCGAATTCAAGCTTAGCCGATTTTGATCCTGAGATTGAAAGAACTTTGTTACACACTCGGCAAGCTAGACGGTGGTTAGATTATACGGCTAGTGCTTCGGCCTCTCTTGAGAAACATACCGAATCACTAGACGGTATAGAGAGTGACTTGGAGTCCGCTACTTCCTATTCTTCTATTGGCACTACTAATACATCTTTGCATCCTACAGGTGAGCCATACATGGCAGAGCCACGCCGGATCACTTTGCATGAGTAAGGAGCTTGGTCCACGAAATTGTAAATCACACTTTTCACAATTCATACCACTAACCAGCAAGTGCACTGGGTCGTCCAAGTAATACCTTACGTGAGTAAGGGTCGATCCCACGGAGATTGTTGGCTTGAAGCAAGCTATGGTTATCTTGTAACTCTTAGTCAGGATATCAATTATAATTATCAGTTGAATTGCAAATGAGCAACAGAGCATGAATTTAATAATACTTGTTATGCAGTAATGGAGAGTATGTTGGAGTTTTGGACATGCTTTGTCTTCTGAATCTCTGCTTTCCCCCTGTCTTCTTCTTCACGCACGCAAGGTTCCTCCTATGGCAAGCTGTGTGTTGGTGGATCACCGTTGTCAATGGCTACCATCCGTCCTCTCAGTGAAAATGGTCCAGGCGCACTGTCACCGCACGGCTAATCATCTGTCGGTTCTCACTTGTGCTGTAATAAGATCCGTTGATCCTTTTGCGTCTGTCACTACACCCAACCCTTGTGAGTTTGAAGCTCGTCATAGTCATTCAATCCTTGAATCCTACTCGGAATACCACAGACAAGGTTTAGACTTTTTGGATTCTCAAGAATGCTGCCAATGGATTCTAGCTTATACCACGAAGATTCTGATTAAGGAATCCAAGAGATACTCATTCAATCGAAGGTAGAACGGAGGTGGTTGTCAGGCATGCGTTCATAGATTGAGAATGGTGATGAGTGTCACGGATCATCACATTCATCATATTGAAGTGCGAATGAATATCTTAGAGGGAAACAAGCGTGTTTGAATGGAAAACAGAAATAATTGCATTAATTCATCGAGACGCTGCAGAGCTCCTCACCCCCAACAATGGAGTTTAGAGACTCATGCCATCAAAGATACAAAGTTCAGATCTAAAATGTCATGAGGTACAAAATAAATCTCTAAAAGTTGTTTAAATACTAAACTAGTAACCTAGGTTTACAGAAAATGAGTAAACTGAGATAGATAGTGCAGAAATCCACTTTTGGGACCCACTTGGTGTGTGCTGGGGCTGAGACTTGAGCTTTTCACATGCCTGGGCTGTTTCTGGAGTTAAACGTCAGGTTGTAACCTGTTTTGGGCGTTTAACTCCAATTTGCAACCTGTTTCTAGCGTTTAACGCCAGAATGGAACATGGAACTGGCGTTAAACGCCAGTTTACATCGTTTATCTTCGTACAAAGTATGGACTATTATATATTGCTGGAAAGCCCTGGATGTTTACTTTACAACCCAATTGAGAGCGCGCCAATTGGACTCCTGTAGCTCCAAAAAATCCATTCCGAGTGAAGGGAGGTCAGAATCCAACAGCATCAGCAGTCCTTTTTCAGCCTAAATCAGATTTTCGCTCAGCTCCCTCAATTTCAGCTAGAAAATACCTGAAATCACAGAAAAATACACAAACTCATAGTAAAGTCTAGAAATATGAATTTTTCCTAAAAACTAATAAAAATATAGTAAAAACTAACTAAAACATACTGAAAACTACATGAAATTACCCCCAAAAAGTGTATAAAATATCTGCTCATAACAACATCGAACTTAAACTGTTACTTGTCCCCAAGCAACTAGATAAAAATAGGATAAAAAGAAATCAAAAATCAATAATATCTCATAGTTTTAAGTGAAGCTCAGATTCTAATCAGATGAGCGGGACTAGTAGCTTTTTGCTTTCGAACAGTTTTGGCATCTCACTTTATCCTTTGAAATTCAGAATGATTGGCATCCATAGGAACTCAGAATTCAGATAGTATTATTGATTCTCCTAATTTAGTATGTTGATTCTTGAACACAGCTACTTTATGAGTCTTGGCCGTGGCCCTAAGTACTTTGTTTTCCAGTATTACCACTAGATACATAAATGCCACAGACACATAACTGGGTGAACCTTTTCAGATTGTGACTTAGCTTTGCTAAAGTCCCTAATTAGAGGTGTCCGGAGTTCTTAAGCACACTCTTTTGCTTTGGATCATGACTTTAACCACTCAGTCTCAAGCTATTCACCTGGCCCTTCATGACACAAGCACATGGTTAGGGACAGCTTGATTTAGCCGCTTAGGCCAGGGTTTTATTCCTTTAGGCCCTCCTTTCCATTGATGCTCAAAGCCTTGGATCCTTTTTGCCCTTTCCTTTTGGTTTAATGGGCTATTGGCTTTTTCTACTGCTCCTTTTTTTTTCACTGCTTTTTCTTGCTTCAAGAATCAATTTCATGATTTTTCAGATTATCAATAACATTTCTCTTGTTCATCATTCTTTCAAGAGCCAAAAATTAACATTCATAAAATTCAATATAAAAAATATGCACTGTTCAGGCATTCATTCAGAAGACAAAAAGTATTGCCACCACATATAAATAATTAGAATTTTCCTTATTAAAAACTCGAAAAAATATTGCCTCCTTATTCTAAAAATCTGCTATTTTATTCATGTTTGATGATGATGAGAAAAATAAATTATAGCTTAATTGGAGATAAAATCAAAATAGGGATACTAATTACTCCTACTCATATATAACTTCTAAGGTAAATTTCTAATAAGAACAATTATCACAGAGTTAAGGCTAAGACTAGGACTCAACAACCTTTATTTTGGGAGGTGGATGCTCCTTTAATCTGTGGGGTGCTTGGCCCTTCAAGAGATAGCTTCTGACGCTTCAGTTCCTTAAGTTCACACCTTTGCTCTTCTTGTTCCCCAAGCAGTTTGCAAAGCATGCTACTTTGATTTTGCTGTTCTTCCTTTAGTTGGTCCAAAGCTTCTTGCAACTTGGTGACAGATGCTTCAAGATGCTCCCAGTATTTAATTTGAGGGATTTCCAGGAAGAACTCCTGTGCTTTCCTCTTGATGGGGTCATCCTGCACTTGTTATCCTTCCATTGACTTTTTGGTGATTGGTTGCTCAACTGAGATATACTCATTTACTCCCATCTTCACCCCAGCATCTTTACATAGCATAGAGATTAAGCTTGGATAAGCCAATTTGGCATTTTTGGTGTTTTTGTTTGCAATTGTGTAAAGTTCACAAGAAATCAGCTAATGAACTTCCACTTCTTTTCCCAACATAATGCAATGGATTATTACTGTTCTTTTGATGGTGACTTCAGAGCGGTTGCTAGTGGCCAGTATAGAACGCCTGATGAAGTCTAACCAGCCTCTGGCAACTGGTTTGAGATCTCCTCTCTTGAGTTGGTTTGGGATACCCTTTGTGTTGGTTGTCCACTTGGTTCCAGGGAGGCATATGTCCTCTAGAATTTCATCCAAGCCCTTATTTGCTCTCATCATTCTCCTATTAAAGGAGTTTGGGTCATCTTGCAATTGAGGCAGCTTAAAGATCTCTCTTATTTTGTCAGGGTGGAGGTGAACAATCTTCCTTCTGACCAGAGTTTTATAGTCATAGAAGGCGGTTCCAGTTATTCTCTGCCTGTCTGTTTGCCACAGATTAGAATTGAATTCCTGAACCATGTTTCTTCCCACCTTTGTTTAGGATTAGCTAGGATTTCCCAGCTCCTATTTCGAATTTGCTCTTGGATCTCCAGATATTCATCTTCTTTCATATCAAATTTAACTTCTGGGATCACTGAACTTAGACCCATTATTTTGTAGTAATGGTCTGAATGTTCTTTGGTTAAGAACTTCCCTTGATTCCAAAGTGGTTTTGGAATATTCTCTTTCTTGCCTCTTGGAGTGGTTTGTTTTCCCTTAGGAGCCATGATCTTAGTGGGTATTGGTTTAGTGATCACGGATAAACACACCAAACTTAGAGGTTTGCTTGTCCTCAAGCAAAAGAAAGGAAAGAAGAGGGATATGAGGAGAGCCAAGTCCGAATTGTGGAGGTGGGGAGAGGCCGAACTAGGATTTAAAGGGAAGGGGTGGGTTTTCGAAAATTTTGAAGAAGATATGATAGAAGATATGATTTGTAAAAGATAAGTATGATAGGAAAAATATGCACTTTTAAAATTTAAAAGATATGAATAATATGAAAGATATTTGAAAAAGATAGATTTGTTTTGAAAAAGATATTGTGAAGATTTGAGAAAGATATTGATGAGTTGAAAAGATTTGAGAGGGAAAAGAGATAGATTTATTTTGATAAAGATTTGAAAAGAAGTTGAAGAGGATTTAAAAAAAAAGATTTATGTTTAGAATTTAGATACATTTAATATCTTTGAAAAAGGATTTGAAAAATTAGGATTTGTAATATGTTTATGCAAGAAATTATGGATGGAAACATGAAAATTTGAAAAAAATCAAGTTGGGAACAAAAACTTCCTCCCTTCCACAATCCTGGCGTTAAACGCCCAACTGCTGCATGTTTTAGGCGTTTAACGCCCAGTTGGTGCTTGGTTTGGGCGTTTAACGCCCAGCTGTTGCTTCTAGCTGGCGTTAAACGCCAGAAACTCCTTTATCACTGGGTGTTTTTCTGAACGCCTAGGACGTTGTAAATCTGGTGTTAAACGCCCAGATGGCTATCTCTACTGGTGTTAAACGCCCAGTAGATGCTTCTTTTGGGCGTTTAACGCCCAAAACAGCTCTTACTAGCTTTTTTGCACCAGTGAGCTTTTTTTTGCTATTTTATCCTCTGAATCCTTCTGTAACTCTGTGAACTCATGCAATTGCTATTTTACCTTGAAGATAATTAATATGAACCTATAAAATTATCATTTAATTAACAAATAAGCTTTGTTAATGGCTGGGTTGCCTCCCAGCAAGCGCTTCTTTATTGTCTTTAGCTAGACTATTACTGAGCTCTAATCAAGTCTCAGTTTTGAGAATTCTTGCTCAAAATTGCTTTCAAGATAATGTTTGACTCTCTGTCCATTAACAATGAACTTTTTGTCAGAATCATTATCCTGAAGCTCTACGTATCCATATGGTGACACACCTGTAATCACATATGGTCCTCTCCACTGAGATTTTAATTTTCCGGGGAATAATCTGAGCCTAGAATTAAATGGCAGAACTTTTTGCCCTGGCTCAAAGACTCTGGATGACAGCTTCTTATCTTGCCATCTTTTTGCTTTCTCTTTGTAAATTTTTGCATTTTCGAAAGCATTGAGTCTAAATTCCTCTAGCTCATTTAACTGGAGCAATCTTTTCTCTCCAGCTAACTTTGCATCAAGGTTTAGGAATCTGGTTGCCCAGTAGGCCTTGTGTTCCAGTTTCACTGGCAAGTGACAGGTTTTCCCATACACGAGCTGGTATGGAGATGTCCCTATAGGAGTCTTGAATGCTGTTCTGTATGCCCACAGAGCATCATCCAAGCTTCTTGCCCATACCCTTCTACGGTTAATCACAGTCCGTTCCATGATTCTTTTAAGTTGTCTATTAGAGACTTCAGCTTGCCCATTTGTCTGTGGATGATATGGAGTCGCCACCCTGTGGCTAACTCCATATCGAACCATAGCAGAGTAAAGCTGTTTATTGCAGAAATGAGTGCCCACATTACTGATTAGTACTCTAGGGACACCAAATCTATTGAAGATGTGTTTCTATAGGAATTTTAGCACTGTCTTAGTATCATTAGTGGGTGTTGCAATAGCCTCCACCCATTTGGATACATGATCTACTGCCACCAGAATATAAGTGTTTGAGTATGATGGTGGGAAAGGCCCCATGAAGTCAATACCTCATACATCAAACAACTCAATCTCCAAGATCCCTTGTTGAGGCATGGCATAACCGTGAGGTAGATTGCCAGATCTTTGGCAACTGTCACAATTACATACAAACTCTTGGGAGTCTTTATAGAGAGTAGGCCAGTAGAAGCCACATTGGAGGACTCTTTTGGCTGTTCGCTCACTTCCAAAATGTCCTCCATACTGTGATCCATGGCAATGCCAGAGGATCTTCTGTGCTTCTTCTTTAGGCACACATCTACGGATTACTCTGTCTGCACATCTCTTGAAGAGATATGGTTCATCCCAAAGATAGTACTTTGCATCCGAAATCAATTTCTTTGATTGCTGCCTACTATACTCTTTGGGTATGAATCTCACAGCCTTGTAGTTTGCAATGTCTGCAAACCATGGTACTTCCTGGATGGCAAAGAGTTGCTCATCTGGAAAGTTTTCAGAGATCTCAGTAAGAGGGACGCCCCTTCTACCGGTTCTATTTGGGACAGGTGATCTGCTACTTGGTTCTCTGTCCCTTTTCTGTCTCTTATTTCTATATCAAACTCTAGCAGAAGCAACACCCATCTTATGAGTCTGGGTTTTGAATCCTGCTTTGTGAGTAGATATTTAAGAGCAGTATGGTCAGTGTACACAATCACTTTTGATCCTACTAAATAAGATCTGAACTTGTCAATGGCGTAAACCACTGCAAGTAACTCTTTTTCTGTGGTTGTGTAGTTCTTTTGTGCGTCATTTAAAGCACGACTGACATAATAAATGACGTGCAGAAGCTTGTCATGCCTTTGTCCCAACACTGCACCAATGGCATGGTCACTGGCATCACACATTAGTTCAAATGGTAAAGTCCAGTCTGGTGCAGAGATGACTGGTGCTGTGACCAGCTTAGCTTTCAGAGTCTCAAACTCCTGCAAACACTCCTTAACAAAGATAAATGGCGTGTCAGCAGCTAGAAGATTACTAAGAGATTTTGCAATTTTTGAAAAATCTTTTATAAACCTCCTATAGAAACCTGTATGCCCCAGAAAGCTTCTGATTGCCTTAACATTGGCAGGTGGTGGTAATTTTTCAATTACCTCTACCTTAGCTTGATCCACCTCTATTCCCTTCTTCAAAATTTTGTGCCCAAGGACAATTCCTTCAGTCACAATAAATTGACATTTCTCCCAGTTTAAAACCAGGTTAGTCTCTTGGCACCTCCTTAGAACAAGTGCTAGATGGTCAAGACAGGAGCTGAATGAGTCTCCAAAATTCTGAAAAGTCATCCATGAAGACTTCTAGAAAATTTTCCACCATATCAGAGAAAATAGAGAGCATGCACCTTTGAAAGGTTGCAGGTGCATTGCACAGCCCAAATGGCATCCTTCTGTATGCAAATACTCCAGATAGACATGTGAATGCTATTTTCTCTTGATCCTAGGGATCTACTGCAATTTGAATATATCCTGAATATCCATCCAGAAAGTAGTAGTAATCGTGACCTGCTAGTCTTTCTAGCATCTGGTCTATGAATGGTAAAGGAAAATGATCCTTTCTGGTGGCTATATTGAGCCTTCTGTAATCAATACACATACGCCACCCTGTAACTGTTCTTGTAGGAACCAGTTCATTTTTTTCATTATGAACCAATGTCATGCCACCCTTCTTAGGGACTACTTGGACAGGGCTCACCCAGGGGCTATCAGAAATAGGATAAATGATCCCAGCCTCTAGTAATTTAGTGACCTTCTGTACCACCTCCTTCATGGCTGGATTCAGCCGCCTCTGTGGTTGAACCACTGGCTTAGCGTCATCCTCCAATAGGATCTTGTGCATGTATCTGGCTGGGCTAATGCCCTTAAGATCACTGATGGACCACCCAAGAGCTGTCTTGTGTGTCCTCAGCACTTGAATTAATGCTTCCTCTTCATGTGGCTCTAAGATAGAGCTTATGATTACAGGAAAAGTGTCACCTTCTCCCAGAAATGCATATTTCATGGATAGTAGTAATGGTTTGAGCTCGGGTTTAGGAGGTTTCTCCTCTTCCTGAGGGAATTTCAGAGGTTCTATTATTCTCTCTGGTTCCTCCAGATCAGGCTGAAAATCTTTAAAGATATCCTCTAGCTCTAATTCGAGACTCTCAATCATATTGACCTCTTCCACCAGAGAGTCAATAATATCAATGCTCATGCAGTCGTTTGGGGTGTCTGGATGCTGCATAGCTTTGACAACATTCAACTTAAACTCGTTCTCATTGACTCTCAGGGTTAATTCCCCTTTTTGGATGTCAATGAGGGTTCATCCAGTTGCTAGGAAAGGTCTTCCTAGAATGAGAGTTGCACTCTTGTGCTCCTCCATTTCCAGCACCACAAATTCAGTGAAAAAGGCAAATGGCCCAACCTTGATGATGAGTGGATAATTTATACGCTTTTTGGCATTGTTTTTAGGTAGTTTTTAGTAAGTTCAAGCTACTTTTAGGGATGTTTTCATTAGTTTTTATGTTAAATTCACATTTCTGGACTTTACTATGAGTTTGTGTGTTTTTCTGTAATTTCAGGTAATTTCTGGCTGAAATTGAGGGACTTGAGCAAAACTCTAAAAAAGGCTGACAAAAGGACTGCTGATGCTGTTGGAATCTGACCTCCCTGCACTCGAAATGGATTTTCTGGAGCTACAGAACTCAAAATGGCACGCTCTCCAGCAATATATAATAGTCCATACTTTATTCGGAAATTGACGACGTAACTTGGCGTTGAACGCCAAGTACATGCTGCTGTCTGGAGTTAAACGCCAGAAACACGTCATGATCCGGAGTTGAATGCCCAAAACACGCTATAACGTGGAGTTCAACTCCAAGAAAAGCCTCAGCTCGTGGATAGATCAAGCTCAGCCCAAACATACACCAAGTGGGCCCCGGAAGTGGATTTATGCATCAATTACTTACTCATGTAAACCCTAGTAGCTAGTTTAGTATAAATAAGACTTTTTACTAGTGTATTAGTCATCTTTTGGCCATTCGGTCTTTTGGTCGTTCAGGGGGCTGGCCTCTCGGCCATGCCTGAATCTTTCACTTATGTATTTTCAACGGTGGAGTTTTTACACACCATAGATTAAGGGTGTGGAGCTCTGCTGTACCTCAAGTTTCAATACAATTACTATTATTTTCTATTCAATTCTCTTTATTCTTATTCCAAGATATACGTTGCACTTCAACTTGATGAATGTGATGATCCGTGACACTCATCATCATTTTCACCTATGAACGCGCGTGACTGACAACCACTTCCGTTCTACCTTAGGCCGGGCGCATATCTCTTAGATTCCCCAACAGAATCTTCGTGGTATAAGCTAGAATTGATGACGGCATTCATGAGAATCCGGAAAGTCTAAACCTTGTCTATGGTATTCCGAGTAGGATTCTGGGATTGAATGACTGTGATGAGCTTCAAACTCCTGAAGGCTGGGCGTTAGTGACAGACGCAAAAGAATCAAGGGATTATATTCCATCCTGATTGAGAACCGACAGATGATTAGCCGTGCTGTGACAGAGCATAGGACCATTTTCACTGAGAGGATGGGATGTAGCCATTGATGATGGTGATGCCCTACATACAGCTTGCCATGGAAAGGAGTAAGAAGGATTGGATGAAAGCAATAGGAAAGTAGAGATTCGAAAGGATTCTCGCATCTCCACACGCCTATCTGAAATTCCCACTATTGATTCACATAAATATTTCTATCCTTTTTTATTTTATTTATCTTTTAAATATCTAATCCAATTACATTTGACCCTATGAATCCACTTAACTGAGATTTACAAGGTGACCATAGCTTGCTTCATACCAACAATCTCTGTGGGATCGACCCTTACTCACGTAAGGTTTATTACTTGGACGACCCAGTACACTTGCTGGTTAGTTGAACGGATTTGTGACTTCAAATAGAGCCAATTATTAAATTTCATACAAGTACAAAGAATATGGATCACAATTTCGTCCACCAAGTTTTTGGCGCCGTTGCCGGGGATTGTTGAGTTTGAACAACTGACGGTTCATCTTGTTGCTCAGATTAGGTAAATTTCTTTTCAAAATTTTTCAAAAGTCTTTTTCAAAATTTTTCTTTTCTTTTTAGTTTTTCCAAACTTTATTTTCGAAAAAAATTAATAAAAATACAAAAAAATCATAAAATCATAAAAATAAAAAATATTTTATGTTCCTTGTTTGAGTCTTGAGTCAATTTTTATGTTTGGTGTCAATTGCATGCTTTAAATTTTATTATGCATTTTTTTCGAAAATTTTATGCATTCATAGTGTTCTTCATGATCTTCAAGCTGTTCTTGGTAAGTCTTCTTGTTTGATCTTGATGTTTTATTATTTTGTGTTGGTTGTTGTTCTTCATATGCATTTTTCGTTTGTTAGAGTCCATGCATTAAAGATTTCTGGTGCACGAAATTGTGATCAATACTTTTCACAATTCAAATAATCCCCGGTAATGAATCCAAAAACTTGGTGTTCAATACCATGGCATAAACACAACTTCGCACAACTAACCAGCAAGTGTACTGGGTCGTCCAAGTAATAAACCTTACGCGAGTAAGGGTCGATACCACAGAGATTGTTGGTATGAAGCAAGCTATGGTCACCTTGTAAATCTCAGTCAGGCAAACTCAAATGGGTATGGTGATATACGAATAAAACATAAAGATAAAGATACAGATACTTATGTAATTCATTGGTAGGAATTTCAGATAAGCGTATGAAGATGCCTTCCCTTCCGTCTCTCTGCTTTCCTACTGTCTTCATCCAATCCTTCTTACTCCTTTCCATGGCAAGCTTAAGCAAGGGTTTCACCGTTGTCAGTGGCTACCTCCCATCCTCTCAGTGGAAATGTTCAACGCACCCTGTCACGGCACGGCTATCCATCTGTCGATTCTCGATCAGGCCAGAATAGAATCCAGTGATTCTTTTGCGTCTGTCACTAACGCCCCGCCTTCAGGAGTTTGAAGCACGTCACAGTCATTCAATCATTGAATCCTACTCAGAATACCACAGACAAGGTTAGACCTTCCGGATTCTCTTGAATGCTGCCATCAATTCTAGCCTATACCACGAAGACTCTGATCTCACAGAATGGTTGGCTCGTTTGTCAGGCGAGCACTCGGTTGTCAGGCGATCAACCATGCATCGTGTATCAGGAATCCAAGAGATATTCACCCAATCGAAGGTAGAACGGAGGTGGTTGTCAGTCACACGTTCATAGGTGAGAATGATGATGAGTGTCACGGATCATCACATTCATCAAGTTGAAGAACAAGTGATATCTTAGAACAAGAACAAGCGGAATTGAATAGAAGAACAATAGTAATTGCATTAATACTCGAGGTACAGCAGAGCTCCACACCTTAATCTATGGTGTGTAGAAACTCCACCGTTGAAAATACATAAGAACAAGAGTGATCATTGGCTTCGGCCCCAGAGAGGGAACCAGAAGAACCAAGATGAAAATACAATAGTAAAAGGTCCTACTTATAGAAAACTAGTAGCCTAAGGTTTACAGAGATGAGTAAATGACATAAAAATCCACTTCCGGGCCCACTTGGTGTGTGCTTGGGCTGAGCATTGATGCATTTTCGTGTAGAGACTCTCCTTGGAGTTAAACGCCAGCTTTTATGCCAGTTTGGGCGTTTAACTCCCAATTTGGTGCCAGTTCCGGCGTTTAACGCTGGAAATTCTGAGGGTGACTTTGAACGCCGGTTTGGGCCATCAAATCTTGGGCAAAGTATGGACTATCATATATTGCTGGAAAGCCCAGGATGTCTACTTTTCAACGCCGTTGAGAGCGCGCCAATTGGGCTTCTGTAGCTCCAGAAAATCCACTTCGAGTGCAGGGAGGTCAGAATCCAACAGCATCTGCAGTCCTTTTCAGTCTCTGAATCAGATTTTTGCTCAGGTCCCTCAATTTCAGCCAGAAAATACCTGAATTCACAAAAAAACACACAAACTCATAGTAAAGTCCAGAAAAGTGAATTTTAACTAAAAACTAATAAAAATATACTAAAAACTAACTAGATCATACTAAAAACATACTAAAAACAATGCCAAAAAGCGTACAAATTATCCGCTCATCACAACACCAAACTTAAATTGTTGCTTGTCCTCAAGCAACTGAAAATCAAATAAGATAAAAAGAAGAGAATATGCAATGAATTCCAAAAACATCTTTGAAGATTAGTATTAATTAGATGAGCGGGGCTTTTAGCTTTTTGCCTCTGAATAGTTTTGGCATCTCACTCTATCCTTTGAAATTCAGAATGATTAGCTTCTTTAGGAACTCAGAATCCAGATAGTGTTATTGATTCTCCTAGTTAAGTATGATGATTCTTGCACATAGCTACCTATTGAGTCTTGGCCGTGGCCCAAAGCACTCTGTCTTCCAGTATTACCACCGGATACATACATGCCACAGACACATAATTGGGTGAACCTTTTCAGATTGTGACTCAGCTTTGCTAGAGTCCCCAATTAGAGGTGTCCAGGGTTCTTAAGCACACTCTTTTTGCCTTGGATCACAACTTTATTTCTTTCTTTTCTCTATTTTTTTTCGAATTTTTTTTTCTTTTTCTCTTTTTTTTTCGAAATTTTCTTTTTTTTCATTGCTTTTTCTTGCTTCAAGAATCATTTTTATGATTTTTCAGATCCTCAGTAACATGTCTCCTTTTTCATCATTCTTTCAAGAGCCAATATTCATGAACCACAAATTCAAAAGACATATGCACTGTTTAAGCATACATTCAGAAGACAAAAATATTGCCACCACATCAAAATAATTAAACTGTTATAAAATTCAAAATTCATGCAATTCTTTTCTTTTTCAATTAAGCACGTTTTTTATTCAAGAAAGGTGATGGATTCATAGGACATTCATAACTTTAAGGCATAGACACTAAGACACTAATGATCATAAGACACAAACATAGATAAACATAAGCATAATTTTCGAAAAACAGGAAAATAAAGAACAAGGAAATTAAAGAACGGGTCCACCTTAGTGATGGCGGCTTGTTCTTCCTCTTGAAGATCCTATGGAGTGCTTGAGCTCCTCAATGTCTCTTCCTTGTCTTTGTTGCTCCTCTCTCATGATTCTTTGGTCTTCTCTAATTTCATGGAGGATGATGGAGTGTTCTTGGTGCTGCACCCTTAGTTGTCCCATGTTGGAACTCAATTCTCCTAGGGAGGTGTTTAGTTGCTCCCAATAGTTTTGTGGAGGAAAGTGCATCCCTTGAGGAATCTCAGGGATCTCATGATGAGTGGGGTCTCTTGTGTGCTCCATCCTCTTCTTAGTGATGGGCTTGTCCTCATCAATAGGGATGTCTCCCTCTATGTCAACTCCAACTGAATAACAGAGGTGACAAATGAGATGAGGAAAGGCTAACCTTGCCAAGGTAGAGGACTTGTCCGCCACCTTATAGAGTTCTTGAGCTATAACCTCATGAACTTCTATTTCTTCTCCAATCATGATGCTATGAATCATGATAGCCCGGTCTATGGTAACTTCGGACCGGTTGCTAGTGGGAATGATTGAGCGTTGAATAAACTCCAACCATCCTCTAGCCACGGGCTTGAGGTCATGCCTTCTCAATTGAATCGGCTTCCCTCTTGAATCTCTCTTCCATTGGGCGCCCTCTTCACATATGACTGTGAGGACTTGGTCTAACCTTTGATCAAAGTTGACCCTTCTAGTGTAAGGGTGTTCATCTCCTTGCATCATGGGCAAGTTGAATGCCAACCTTACATTTTCCGGACTAAAAACCAAGTATTTCCCCCGAACCATAGTAAGCCAATTCTTTGGATTCGGGTTCATACTTTGGTCATGGTTCTTGGTGATCCATGCATTGGCATAGAACTCTTGAACCATCAAGATTCCGACTTGTTGAATGGGGTTGGTAAGAACTTCCCAACCTCTTCTTCGGATCTCATGTCGGATCTCCGGATATTCATTCTTTTTGAGTGAAAAAGGGACCTCAGGGATCACCTTCTTCAAGGCCACAACTTCATAGAAGTGGTCTTGATGCACCCTTGAGATGAATCTCTCCATCTCCCATGACTCGGAGGTAGAAGCTTTTGCCTTCCCTTTCCTCTTTCTAGAGGTTTCTCCGGCCTTGGATGCCATAAATGGTTATGGAAAAACAAAAAGCAATGCTTTTACCACACCAAACTTAAAATGTTTGCTCGTCCTCGAGCAAAAGAAGAAAGAAGAGAGTAGAAGAAGAAGAAATGAGGAAGAAGGGAATGGCTTTGTGTTCGGCCAAAGGGGGGAGAAGTGGTGTTTAGGTTGTGTGAAAATGAAGGAGTGAAGGAGGGTTTATATAGGAGAGGGAGGAGGGTAGGGTTCGGTCAAGTGAGGGTGGGTTTGGGTGGGAAAGTGGTTTGAATTTGAATGGTGAGGTAGGTGGGGTTTTATGAAGGATGGATGTGAGTGGTGAAGAGCAAGATGGGATTTGATAGGTGAAGGGTTTTTGGGGAAAAGGTGGTGAGGTGATTGGTGAATGGGTGAAGAAGAGAGAGAGAATGGTAGGGTAGGTGGGGATCCTGTGGGGTCCACAGATCCTGAGGTGTCAAGGAAAAGTCATCCCTGCACCAAATGGCAAGCAAAATTGCGTTTTTAGCCAATTCTGGTGTTAAACGCCGGGTTGGTGCCCATTTCTGGCGTTTAACGCCAGCTTCTTGCCCTTTTCTGGCGTTTAACGCCAGTCTGGTGCCCCTTTCTGGCGTTAAACGCCCAGAATGGTGCCAGACTGGGCGTTAAACGCCCAACAGCTAGCCTTACTGGCGTTTAAACGCCAGCAAGCTTTCCTCCAGGGTGTGCTGTTTTTCTTTCTGTTTTTCATTCTGTTTTTGCTTTTTTCATTGATTTTGTGACTTCTCATGATCATCAACCTACAAAAAATATAAAATAACAAAGAAAAATATATAAAATATAACATTGGGTTGCCTCCCAACAAGTGCTTCTTTAATGTCAGTAGCTTGACAGTGGGCTCTCATGGAGCCTCAGAAATGCTCAGAGCAATGTTGGAACCTCCCAACACCAAACTTTAGAGTTTGAATGTGGGGGTTCAACACCAAACTTAGAGTTTGGTTGTGGCCTCCCAACACCAAACTTAGAGTTTGACTGTGGGGGCTCTGTGTGGCTCTGTTTTGAGAGAAGCTCTTCATGCTTCCTCTCCATGGTGACAGAGGGATATCCTTGAACCTTAAACACCAAGGATTCTTTATTCACTTGAATGATCAACTCTCCTCTATCAACATCAATCACAGCCTTTGCTGTGGCTAGGAAGGGTCTGCCAAGGGTGATGGATTCATCCATGCACTTTCCAGTCTCTAGGACTATGAAATCAGTAGGGATGTAATGGTCTTCAACTTTTACCAGAACATCCTCTACAAGTCCATGAGCTTGTTTTCTTGAGTTGTCTGCTATCTCTAGTGAGATTTTTGCAGCTTGCACCTCAAAGATCCCTAGCTTCTCCATTACAGAGAGAGGCATGAGGTTTACACTTGACCCTAAGTCACACAAGGCCTTCTTGAAGGTCATGGTGCCTATGGTACAAGGTATTGAAAACTTCCCAGGATCCTGTCTCTTTTGAGGCAGTTTCTGCCTAGACAAGTCATCCAGTTCTTTGGTGAGCAAAGGAGGTTCATCCTCCCAAGTCTCATTTCCAAACAACTTGTCATTTAGCTTCATGATTGCTCCAAGGTATTTAGCAACTTGCTCTTCAGTGACATACTCATCCTCTTCAGAGGAAGAATACTCATCAGAGCTCATGAATGGCAGAAGTAAGTCCAATGGAATCTCTATGGTCTCATTTTGAGCCTCAGATTCCCATGGTTCCTCATTGGAGAACTCATTGGAGGCCAGTGGACGTCCATTGAGGCCTCCCTCAGTGGCGTTCACTGCTTCTCTTTCCTCTCCAAATTCGGCCATGTTGATGGCTTTGCACTCTCATTTTGGATTTTCTTCTGTATTGCTTGGGAGAGTACTAGGGGGGAGTTCAGTAATTTTCTTGCTCAGCTGACCCACTTGTGCCTCCAAGTTTCTAATGGAGGACCTTGTTTCAGTCATGAAACTTTAAGTGGTTTTGATTAGATCAGAGACCATGGTTGCTAAGTCAGAGTTATTCTGCTTAGAACTCTCTGTCTGTTGCTGAGAAGATGATGGAAAAGGTTTGCTATTGCTAAACCTGTTTCTTCCACCATTATTATTGTTGAAACCTTGTTGAGGTCTCTGTTGATCCTTCCATGAAAAATTTGGATGATTTCTCCATGAAGGATTATAGGTGTTTCCATAGGGTTCTCCCATGTAATTCACCTCTTCCATTGAAGGGTTCTCAGGATCATAAGCTTCTTCCTCAGATGAAGCTTCCTTAGTACTGCTTGGTGCATTTTGCATTCCAAACAGACTTTGAGAAATCATATTGACTTGTTGAGTCAATATTTTGTTTTGAGCCAATATGGCATTCAGAGTGTCAATCTCAAGAACTCCTTTCTTCTGACTAGTCCCATTGTTCACAGGATTCCTTTTAGAAGTGTACATGAATTGGTTATTTGCAATCATTTCAATCAGCTCTTGAGCTTCTGTAGGCGTCTTCTTCAGATGAAGAGATCCTCCAGCAGAGCTATCCAAACACATTTTGGATAGTTCAGACAGACCATCATAGAAAATACCTATGATGCTCCATTCAGAAAGCATATCAGATGGACACTTTCTGATTAATTGTTTGTATCTTTCCCAAGCTTCATAGAGGGATTCTCCTTCCTTCTGTCTGAAGGTTTGGACTTCCACTCTAAGCTTACTCAATTTTTGAGGTGGAAAGAACTTTGCCAAGAAGGCATTGACTAGCTTTTCCCAAGAGTCCAGGCTTTCTTTAGGTTGTGAGTCCAACCATGTCCTAGCTCTATCTCTTACAGCAAAAGGGAATAGCACAAGTCTATAGACCTCAGGGTCAACCCCATTAGTCTTGACAGTGTAACAGATTTGCAAGAATTCAGCTAAAAACTGATGAGGATCTTCCAATGGAAGTCCATGGAACTTGCAATTCTGTTGCATTAGAGAAACTAATTGAGGCTTAAGCTCAAAGTTGTTTGCTCCAATGGCAGGGATAGAGATGCTTCTCCCATAGAAGTCGGGAGTAGGTGCAGTAAAGTCACCCAGCACCTTCCTTGCATTGTTGGCATTGTTGTTGTTTTCGGCTGCCATTTGTTCTTCTTCTTTGAAGATTTCTGTTAGGTCCTCTACAGAGATTTGTGCCTTAGCTTCTCTTAGCTTTCGCTTCAAGGTCCTTTCAGGTTCAGGATCAGCCTCAACAAGAATGCTTTTGTCTTTTCTCCTGCTCATATGAAAGAGAAGAGAACAAGAAAATGTGGAATCCTCTATGTCACAGTATAGAGATTCCTTGAGGTGTCAGAGGAAAAGAAAAGTAGAAGGCAGAGGTAGAAAATTCGAACTTATCAAAGAAGATGGAGTTCAAATTTTGCATTAAGGAATAGTGTTAGTCCATAAAATAGAAGGATGTGAGAAGAAGAGAAGTAATTTTTGAAAATTAAGTCAAAGATTTTGAAAACATTTTGAAAAACACTAATTGATTTTCGAAAATCAAGAGTGGAAGAGAAATCAAGTGATTTTTGAAAAAGATTTTGAAATTAGAAATCAAAAAGATTTGATTGAAAACTATTTTGAAAAAGATATGGTTGAGAAGATATGATTGATTTTAAGAAGATGTGATTGAGAAGATATGATTTGAAAAACATTTTAAGAAGATTTGATTTTGAAAATTAATGACTTGGCTATCAAGAAAAGATATGATTCAAACATTAAACCTTTCTCAACAGAAAAGGCAACATACTTGAAATGTTGAATCAAATCATTAATTGATAGCAAGTATCTTTGAAATTGGAAAGAAATTGATTTTGAAAACATATGATTGAAAAGATATGATTTGAAAAAGATTTGATTTTGAAAAACTTTGAAAACCTGAAAAAAATTTGCATTGAAAACAAAATCTTCCCTCTTGTGCCATCCTAGCGTTAAACGCCCAGAATGGTGCACATTCTGGCGTTTAACGCCCAAAACTATACCCTTTTGGGCGTTAAACGCCCAACCAGGTACCCTGGCTGGCGTTTAAATGCCAGTCTGTCCTTCTTCACTAGGCGTTTTGAACGCCCAGCTTTTCTGTGCAATTCCTCTGCAGTATGTTCTGAATCTTCAATTCTCTGTATTATTGACTTGAAAAGACACAAATTAAAAATATTTTTGGATTTTTAATAATCAAAATGCAACTAAAATCAAATAACAATGCATGCAAGACACCAAACTTAGCAGTTTGTATACTACTGACACTAATGAGAATGCATATGAGACACATAGACACTCAAGTCAAGAGAATTCAAAGGTCAGAGCAATGAAATCATCAAGAACAACTTGAAGATCCTTAAGACACATGAATGAATGCATGCAATTGACACCAAACTTAAAATGAGACACTAGACTCAAACAAGAAATTTTTGGATTTTATGATTTTTTTGAACTTTTTTTTTTGTGTTTTTCAAAAATTAAGTGGAAAAAGGTATCAAAATTCTTAATGAGAATTCCAGGAATCATGCAATGTTTAGTCTAATACTCCGGTCCAGGAATTAGACATGGCTTCACAGCCAGCCAAGCTTTCAAAGAAAGCCTCGGTCCAAAACACTAGACATGGCCAATGGCCAGCCAAGCCTTAGCAGATCACTGCTCCAATAGCAAGATTGATAGAAATCAACAAGCTCTTGTGATGATAAGTTGAAACCTCGGTCCAATGAAATTAGACATGGCTTCACAGCCAGCCAGACTTCAACAAATCATCATGAAACACTAGAATTCATCTTCAAGAATTCTGAAAAAAAAAATACCTAATCTAAGCAACAAGATGAACCGTCAGTTGTCCAAACTCAACAGTCCCCGGCAACGGCGCCAAAAACTTGGTGCTGTTGCCGGATCAGAACTTTGGCACTGATGTTACCGGACCAAAAGCTTGCCGAAATACTCGAACAATCCCCGGCAACGGCGCCAAAAATTTGGTGCACGAAATTGTGATCAATACTTTTCACAATTCAAATAATCCCCGGTAATGAATCCAAAAGCTTGGTGTTCAATACCATGGCATAAACACAACTTCACACAACTAACCAGCAAGTGTACTGGGTCGTCCAAGTAATAAACCTTACGCGAGTAAGGGTCGATCCCACAGAGATTGTTGGTATGAAGCAAGCTATGGTCACCTTGTAAATCTCAGTCAGGCAAACTCAAATGGGTATGGTGATATACGAATAAAACATAAAGATAAAGATACAGATACTTATGTAATTCATTGGTAGGAATTTCAGATAAGCGTATGAAGATGCCTTCCCTTCCGTCTCTCTGCTTTCCTACTGTCTTCATCCAATCCTTCTTACTCCTTTCCATGGCAAGCTTAAGCAAGGATTTCACCGTTGTCAGTGGCTACCTCCCATCCTCTCAGTGGAAATGTTCAACGCACCCTGTCACGGCACGGCTATCCATCTGTCGGTTCTCGATCAGGCCGGAATAGAATCCAGTGATTCTTTTGCGTCTGTCACTAACGCCCCGCCTTCAGGAGTTTGAAGCACGTCACAGTCATTCAATCATTGAATCCTACTCAGAATACCACAAACAAGGTTAGACCTTCCGGATTCTCTTGAATGCCGCCATCAGTTCTAGCCTATACCACGAAGACTCTGATCTCACGGAATGGCTGGCTCGTTTGTCAGGCGAGCACTCGGTTGTCAGGCGATCAACCATGCATCGTGTATCAGGAATCCAAGAGATATTCACCCAATCGAAGGTAGAACGGAGGTGGTTGTCAGTCACACGTTCATAGGTGAGAATGATGATGAGTGTCACGGATCATCACATTCATCAAGTTGAAGAACAAGTGATATCTTAGAACAAGAACAAGCGGAATTGAATAGAAGAACAATAGTAATTGCATTAATACTCGAGGTTCAGCAAAGCTCCACACCTTAATCTATGGTGTGTAGAAACTCGACCGTTGAAAATACATAAGAACAAGAGTGATCATTGGCTTCGGCCCCAGAGAGGGAACCAGAAGAACCAAGATGAAATACAATAGTAAAAGGTCCTACTTATAGAAAACTAGTAGCCTAAGGTTTACAGAGATGAGTAAATGACATAAAAATCCACTTCCGGGCCCACTTGGTGTGTGCTTGGGCTGAGCATTGATGCATTTTCGTGTAGAGACTCTCCTTGGAGTTAAACGCCAGCTTTTATGCCAGTTTGGGCGTTTAACTCCCAATTTGGTGCCAGTTCCAGCGTTTAACGCTGGAAATTCTGAGGGTGACTTTGAACGCCGGTTTGGGCCATCAAATCTTGGGCAAAGTATGGACTATCATATATTGCTGGAAAGCCCAGGATGTCTACTTTCCAACGCCGTTGAGAGCGCGCCAATTGAGCTTCTGTAGCTCCAGAAAATCCACTTCGAGTGCAGGGAGGTCAGAATCCAACAGCATCTGCAGTCCTTTTTAGTCTCTGAATCAGATTTTTGCTCGGGTCCCTCAATTTCAGCCAGAAAATACCTGAAATCACAGAAAAACACACAAAATCATAGTAAAGTCCAGAAAAGTAAATTTTAACTAAAAACTAATAAAAATATACTAAAAACTAACTAGATCATACTAAAAACATACTAAAAACAATGCCAAAAAGCGTACAAATTATCCGCTCATCAGATACTTATGTAATTCATTGGTGAGAATTTCAGATAACCGTATGGAGATGCTTTTCCTTCCGTCTCTCTGTTTCTACTGTCTTCATCCACCTTCTTACTCCTTTCCATGCAGCTGTATGTTGGCATCACCGTTGTCATGGCTACAGTCCGTCCTCTCAGTGAAAATGTTCAACGCGCTCTGTCACAGCACGGCTATTCAGCTGTCGTTCTCGATCATGTCGGAATAGAATCCAGTGATTCTTTTGCGTCTGTCACTAACGACAATCACGATTGAAGCTCGTCACAGTCATTCAATCCTTGATCCTACTCAGAATACACAGACAAGTTTAGACCTTCCGGATTCTCTGAATGCCGCCATCAATTCTAGTTTATACCACGAAGATTCTGATTAAGGAACTCAATCTAAGGTAGAACGGAAGT